>NC_038251.2:18007789-18156764 GCF_000004515.6 Glycine max | reverse complement strand
CTCTTCGCATCTTGTTCCTTGTCGTCCTAATCCTACTGATTTTCCTAAAGGAATTATAAAAACCCTTTAGATTCTCTCTTATCCTTCAAGGATAAATTGCCAACTACCAAGGATACTTGATAAAAATAAACATCAATAAAACCAACCTTCATCATTGTCAAAATACATGAGCTAAAAGGCCAACACTGAGAACAAAAATTGAACCAAAACCTTGCAATCGAATTAAAAAATGGCTAGATAAATTTGAGTATCACAGAAGGCAGCAATTTACATCCCAAGTTTAGCAAGATAATGAATTTCCTTAACTTAGTATCTATCATGTGCGTTGCCTAAGTAACATACCTTATTGAATATACAACTGTTTTGAAAATTGTTCTTTGGACATCCTTCTGTAGTTAAATCATGTGGCATCTGCTGCACTTCAAACACCAGAGGTAACTTGGGTCCATTTATACTTCCCATATATGATGTATGGTTGTCAAATGTAGCATGATCCGCAGTATTTAGTGATTCACTGCAAATAGGCACTATTTAATGATCCACAATATTTAGTGCATATAAGAATCCATCAAACCAGAACCAACCTACCCTGAATTGTCATAAGCAGCCCAGTGATATTGCAGACAAATACTTAACAAACCCTGACTAGGATGTTAAAAAGAGAATAAAAAATACAAGGTCAATAGTAATTATAGGCAGACAAAGAAACTTTGACTAGTAAAACTAATGTATAAATTAAATATTACCAACGAAGCAAGTATGAGCGCGAAGCTGTGTCCAATGATTGTTGAGTTGAGCGATTGAAGTGTACAAATCAGTGCTATTATTTTCTGATAAATTAGAGCAGAATAATACAAACATCAATATTATGTTCCCGTTACAGAAAACACACAAGATGTTGGTCTTATCACCCCTTTCTTCTTGCAATAAGTTAATTAAAAGAAACTAAGATAGCACAAGGCTAGTATATAACAAAGATGACAACTAAAAATTAAAGGAATGTAAAGCATAGCTTCATAAAACAACAGAAGGCAACATGTCACTGTATGCAGATAAAATGGTAAAAAATATACATCACACGACAACATATAGCAGTCCTTGACAAAACTGCCAGCTCAGTGAAAGCTTTACGATAGTGGGTAAGTGCAATCTCAAGTGCCCAGCCATCAACAACAAAAGCCACATCCTGTTTGAGAGAAGAATGATCAGATGAACTTCAAAACCTTTCAAATTATCTTGATCTCAATACATGTTTGCTAAAAGAATGTCCTAGTCAAAACACCCAATATGTCTGTACAAGAGGCCTATCACTAGATTTTATTTTATTTTAGATATGAAAAGAAATTTATTAAAGAGAAAGGGAAAAAAGGTACAAGAGCAAATAATAAGATATCCAAAATTGAAACCATTTTTTTTATCAGCAAAGATAAATATTTATATATAGATAAATGAGTACCAAAATTGAAACCATGAAATGCAAAATCCAGAATGTTCAAGATAAACAAAATCAGTGGATTCTAAAATGATACAGAAATTTATAAGCAGTACCTTGGGTTCTAAGGTAGTTATCCGCATAGTACGGAGCACTCTCTCTAAACTCCTACAAACCTCCGCCTCTGTTTTGCCATCAATTGATAGAAGCTGTCCCTTTGGTTCTATTACTTTTGGACGGAGGGAATTGTAAGAATAAAGGCTCTCCAGTATTTCCATAACAAATTAAAAACCTTCCAACGAAGGATGCATAACACTAATCAAACAATAAAATTTAAAGCAAGTTGTGAACACACACATATCCAAGCTTTTCGAAAATAGGATTATATGCACAACAAAAAGTTAGGTCAAAGTTCAAAAAGTAGTCTTATTTATGTCGGTAGCCCAAGCTGTGAACCAGATGCTGCACATTTTAAAGCATCCTGGATAGGACTTATAAAAAAAATGTTTTATAATATTTAATGCAGCATAATAATCCAAAATAGATGTGCCTAGCGCCCAAAACATGAGCTTGACCAAAACATCTTCAAGAGACAATACAAGTAAGGGGCAGCAGATGTGCCTAGCGCCCAATTTCACCACTGCACTACTATAGGTTATAGCCACAATAATTCCTGCAATACCGCTGAATAGTTTTCTGTCAGGCTAAATTCCTTCTGCTGAATATTTGACAACAAAAGCAATGTCCCAAAATCATGTTACAAGTATGCAAGAGATTTATAACTGAACTAGAGACGGGCCAGGATTTAAGATATCATATTAAACCCACTGTAGCAGCAAATTGTGTCAATGCTCAAACAAAACATAATAAGAATCAGCTCAATCATTTGTATAAATATGTAAAAAAGGTGATTACTTATGAATGTAAGAATAATAAAATTAATAATAACATTACATAAAACCCACAAGAAGTTGCACAAAAAACAGTGTGTCTGCCCTTCGATCTTATTTTGATTGCAAACCTACGTTATAGTAAATTCACAAGCATGCATAAAGTTCACAAAAACTGATTAATTAACAAGAGAACACCTTGTAGCCTCTTTGAAGAAATTCTAGACAACTTCCCTCTTCTTCTTGAAGTCCCAAGACCCTCAACAATTCCTCTTTGGCCTATATCAGTCAATGGATTAGTATGAAGCTATTTACAATTAATAAGCAAATGAGGTTAACTATTTACGATTAATTAGTGAATAATGTTAAGATTATGAAATTACCTCGCCAAGGCTGAAGCGGTTTGCATTTTCTGCTATGCAAGCATAAGAACCATCTGCTTGTTTAAGCATCACCTGCCAAGGACCTCAACAGTTTCTGAAGAAAAAATTTAGTGCATTGTCCATATCATCAGGAAATCAAAGTATGCTAGTCATACAATAAGAATCAAATATAAATTAAAATATATCTGGTATTAACTCCTGGCTAAATACAGTTTGTGCCAGCTACTACATGCACTCTTTTGAAGGACAGAGGGACATGTGGGATGGTGAAATTGATAGCATGGACAACAAAGTTAGATATTAAACAAGTGTTCTAAGTGATTCTCTCCAAACAAACACAGTTAGCCCCAATAATCAAGTATTAATGTGAATATGGCCATGCTACTATTTCCCTGACTAAATGTGGTTTGAGTAAAAATTGTCCCTAGCAACAAAGAGAAGCAAGTAATCACATTCTTCTTTGATAACAAGAAAAAAAAATTCATGAGTTCTGGTTTATCAGGTAATACCTACAAAGGAGCACAACATGAGACAATAATAGCCTGGAACAAGTGTACATGAGTAAAAAGATTCATAGAAAAAACAACTGAACTAATTCTCATAAAAATTAAAAAGAACAATCAAAATAGAATAGCAACAAAGGACAGATGCTTGTGCTCAAATAAAGAAAAATAACTTTCAGGTTGTAAAATTGAATGCTAAATTACTAACATTATGAACAGACAACAAAAGTAGAAAAATATATAAATAAATATAAACTGTTAAACCTCCTACATCATATAAAACAGAAAAGAGGATGATATAACAAATTTGGTGAATCATTGATTTTGGAGTCGTTTGCCTAGGGCCAACTATTCTGCCTATAAAGCAAAAGCCTCAACAAGGAAAAATTAAACTCATTCACAAATAAATAAAAAATGAAAAATTACCATGCTGTGTCGGGATCCTTTGGCTCACAGAAGGGTCTATTCTTGGAAGAGTTGTGTAGCTGTCCTCCCCATCATTCACTCTAAATCTGATAGAGGCAAAGAAATCTCATTGCCAATAAGAAGCATTGCTTCTTTACAGTTATAAAAGAATAAGTATGTACAGGAGTTAGAAATTTGTGAATTTTATGTCTGCTGTCTTATTAAAAAAAAGAATCAGCAGTATAGCAAAAATGTAATTATTGAAAACCTAAGGGTCTTCCCTTGCTTGATATCGTTCCATCTGCCATTAATGACAACAAATTAAAAGAAGAAGTTTCATTCTCTCAGTCCAACAATTTTGTAGAGACAACAAAACACAAAGTTTCATAAATATATTTCCAAATAAATACAAGCCAATATAGTGACATTTGTCTCAGTAATGTTCACAATAACAAAAAAATTTCCTATGTCAACTAAGACTTTGTACATTGATTGCTTTGAACTTTAAGAAAATATGCTGCCCATTTCTGGCGAATCTTTGTAATTGTTTCGTTGTCTAACGTCGTTCCATCAAGAAACCACTACAAAATATGAAGAATACAAAGGGTGTATTTAATGAAGATGTAAAATGAATGAAAATACTACTAAAATAGTAATTTGAAGATGTTAAACCGAACATACCATGCTCCAATCATTCTTTAAACCCCCACTGACGATGTTCCACATCCAATGCATCACGTAGTAGCCACACTCATACCCTCCGCTTTGAACATGGCTCTACATTCAATATAAATAATAATTCGATCTAACAATTGTATTGAGGTTATCATTTGAAGATCAATACTGGAAAATAATGATTAATTGCATCACTAACCTTGACTTCAATCCACTTAGGAGTTGCTGGATTATTTGTACCATCCGCAGTTGTGTTTGCTGACTTCATTGCACTGCTTATAATAATAGCATGATCAACGTCTACACGATGATAACAAATGATTGACACAAAATATTACACTGCATGATATGAGGGACAATACAAAACTTTACTTGTTAATTGCAGTTTTGATATGAGTATCAGGCTTCTTACGTAACAAACAAAACCATGCAACAACATTGGTAGCAGGACACAGTACTACCAGTTGCCAATGGCCCCTACAATAAACAAGTATTAGGTACATAGAACTTCAACATTATTTATAACCATTTGAATTAATAGTACTTACTGATTTAAGTAAGCTCCTAGGTACACCTCTCGTTGCGATTCCTTGAGCCATGCTTGTAAATAATGCTCACATTCAGCACGTCGATCCTTTGCATGGTGTATCGATTGTGGCTCAAGGAATCCATACACGGAAGCATGACCCAAAGTTGAGCTCCACTCATCCAAAAACCTGCTTTGATAAAATATACATAAAAATTGATATTGATGCATAACATACAAAATACTACTTATCAATGAATCATATTAAATTTACTTACAGCATCCATAACTGTAGTATAGATATGTTCAAACATTTGTATCCTGCTACTATTTCATTTACATCAGAGAATGTCAAGAAGAATGAAGCATCAACATTTGAAAGCCCAAATTTGCTGCCATCCCACTTCAACTCAACAGGTGTGTCGTACATGAAATATAGGCTCTTAATCAGTTGACGCAACGGATCATGGTCAAAATCATTCGTCCCCCTTTCATCTGTTTCGGGAAGTTTCTTTGGACTAGTATCGGACTCCTAAATGTGTAATGAAAACAACAATTTACATAATGTCACAAACTAACATATATTCATGTAAACATGTGATGTAGCAAATATAATAACACCAAATTTACCTCATGTGACACTTTTTTCACAAGATTTGTTGGCCATGCAATGAATGTTTGAAGAGCCTGCCTGACATATTGAATCTCTGATGTCGGGAAGGGCACTTCGGCGTCACCTTCTATAACTTTGTCAACACTCACCCTTACAACATCATTAGCATAAGTGACATTGTGAATGACAGATCCCCCCTCACATATTTTCCCCAAGGCCACCAACACTGTAGTATGTTGTCGTTGCACGTATAACCCCATAGTGGGTTTTAAGCTCACATTTTTGTCGCCTGATGGGTCAACATCAGCAGTTTCTACATTACTTCCTTTAGTGCTAAGACGTGCAGCCAATGCCTGTAAATCCACCTCAATAAGGGGAGAGTATTGTGATCCCATCTGACTCAACTGAATGAAGATCTGACTGGACAACTCCTTCTTAAATTCCTCCAGACTCCTCTTGTGTTGTTCTTCATATTCATTCCTTACTTGTTCCTTTATGTTTCCAATAATGTCAACCCACTGTTGCTGCATTAGTGTTGCTGAGGAACTACTCGATGTACGTGTTGCCCTACCATAAAATTGAGTAAGGGTCATACCAGATCCCGCTGCACGAACTCGACCTGGATGTTCCGGTTTGCCAATGGCCGTATTCAAGATGTCATCCCGACCATGGGGAACAAAACTACCCTGTGTCGTCTGCTCTTCTAACGAGTCCTAAAACAAGCACAACATATTGAAAGAGTTAATGAGGTAGTAATTATAAAGCAAACAAAAATTAGTTCGAAATTGATTATAATCATGCTGCAACTCACAATTCTATCCGAAATTTCTTTTGCTGCCTTTGATGTCATTTGGCCATATCGTTTGGTTCTAGCCATTTTCCACTTCACGTGCCTTTTAATGGGAGATGGCGGCTCCTCCGGATCAAACAATGGATTCTCAGTCAAAAGTGCCTGCTGTTGTCTTTGCTTTGTTTTCTCATCTAACAATTTTTTCTCAAGCAAGTCATAACCCCCACGAGACAGTACGTGGGGGCAGTCATTGTATTTTTGACTCTCTGCCTTTTTCCGAATTTCCTGTCATTGACAATATATTATTTGCATTTATTTAATTGTTAAAAATATACATTTGTAAAGAATTTTAAACTAAATTGAACAAACATGTTACCTGCCAATCCGGGGTCTTGCGACTTGCAACAAATTCGTCCCAAGTTTGTTTATCCATACCATATTTTACTGAAGGATTTTCTTCCTGTCCGGCTTGTGTGTCAGCATAGACAAATTTAGTGGTTAGCGAAGACTTAAATTGCCTCCATCTAGTGCCCACCATGGACATTACTTTTTTCTTGGCCTTTTCAGCTTCTGGGATATCAAATTTAGCCTGCATTACATATTCATCATTTCAATTTTAGTGCATGTAAACATTTTTTTGAAAATAAACTCAATGTTTCAATACATCAAACTGTTAACGTGACTTACCAAAATGTCCCCCCATACCATGTCCTTAAGCGTTTCTGGCACATTTTTCCAATTGTTGTGGACAATGGGGATCTTTTCTCGAGCTACAACCCCTAAAAAACTGTGGAACTTTTGCTTCTCTAGGCCTGATGCTCTTCCAGTTGCAGGATCCACATTAACTATTGGTCTAGGCTGATCTAAACTTCTTAAAGTCAGCCTTCTAAGACGTGTGCTTTGTCGTGTCTTCTTAGGTTGTGGCTCCGAATTACCATCTGATTGCGGAGGGGACCTTGGCGGTGTCACCATGACGCTGTCCAAATGAAACAAATTTAGATTAATATGGTAGGATTAAAAATAGCATGTACGCAACACAAAATAAATATGAACATTACATATAACTCAATAACAAATAAAATAATATTGTAACATTACATTGATACAAGGCGGTTAAGGAGCAATGTTCTCCCATAAACCTTCAGCATGATCATGACGAATCGCATGTACGTCATCCACCTCTGCTTGTTCACATATTGAAGGCATTTTTGTGCAAAAACGAGGAGTCTCACAAATGTCAAGGGATGCATCATGAATTTGTTCCCTAACACCAATTGGCCTTCCTTGTAGAACCACTGATAATCTACGATTATTTGGATCTTGGATGTAAAACACTTGTCTAGCTTGTTCTGCCATAATGAATGGTTCCTCCTTGTAACCTACCTTGTTAAGGTCTACTAAAGTGAATCCCATTTCATCTTTATGAACACCGGTATTTCCATTAACCCATTTACATTTAAATACTGGCACTCTAAATTGATTATAATCAAGCTCCCAGATTTCTTCAATAACTCCGAAATAAGGCATTGAGGCTTCAATTGGGTTGTTATCAGATGCTCTAGAAAAGTGCTCAGAATGAGCCTCCACAATCACCCCACTATTCTGCACACTACTTTTATCATCTTGTGACTTTGTATAGAATGAATAATTGTTTATGTCATACCCCTGCCAAGTAGGGACATTTAAATTCGGACCAATAGCCAACAATCTTAATGTTTTGGAAGCATTGTCATCAGTCATAATTGTTTCTTTAAACCAGTTCATGAAAGTTCTATTATGCTCTTGCAACAATTTCATCATGTTTAATTTTGGTTTAATAGATGTCAGATATTGTTTGTGAGTTTGTATGTATGGAACGACCTCCTGTGTGTTATTCAAGATATACAAATGCGCTTGTGACACATCTTGTCGACTCATGGTAACAACATTGAAGCCTCGTGTCCCTTGACCTCCTCGTGTCCGGTCATGACGAATTTTCGGTACCCCCACAGCTTCAACTGTTTCCATGTACTGTGAACAAAACTCAATAGCTTCTTCGGCAACATACCTTTCTACAATGGAAGCTTCTGGTCGGTATTGATTTTTGGTATATCCCTTCAACACTTTCATGTAGCGTTCAATTGAATACATCCACCGCAAAAAAACCGGATCACACAACCGAATTTCCCTCACAAGATGAACAATTAGGTGAACCATGATGTCAAAAAATGATGGTGGGAAATACATCTCTAACTGACAAATGACAATGGCAGCCTCATTCTCCAAGTCATCCAATTGATGAGGATTAATGACTTTACTACATATGGCATTAAAAAGAAAGCACAAACGGGTTATGGCAACTCTAACTTTGTCAGGCAAGATGCCGCGAATCGCAACAGGCAATAATTGTTGCATTAAGACATGGCAATCATGAGACTTCAAGCCAACCAACTTAAGATCATTGAGGGCGACAAGGCTCTTGATATTTGAAGAGTATCCTTGTGGAACTTTGACATTCTGCAGACATTGACAAAAACTTTTCTTCTCTGCTGTTGACAGTGCGTGGCATGCTGGGGGTAAATATGTTTGCCGACCTTGTGATATGGGATGCAACTGCTCTCGTATTCCCATGTCAACCAAGTCTTGACGACATTTCAAACCATCCTTTGTCTTCCCTTTAATGTTAAGAAGAGTACCAATTAAACTATCACACACATTTTTCTCCACATGCATAACATCTAGACAATGACACACATATAGATCGGACCAGTATGGAAGATCAAAGAATATTGAGCGCTTCTTCCACATGTTGTTGGGAGATGATGTCTTCTTCTGGGACTTTCCAAACACGGTTACAATGTCCTTTATGCGATCATGAACTTGGTTTCCGGTTAATGCTTCCGGGGGGCCTTCATTCTCCTGACTTCCATTAAAAGCTTTTTTCAATCGTCAATAAGGGTGAAAAGCTTTTAGAAATCTTCGGTGTCTGGTATATACTGTCTTCTTTCCATGCTTGAGTTGGATGAAGCTTGTGTTTTTCTCACAGATAGGACATGCATGATGCCCTTTCACACTGTATCCACTTAAATTTCCATATGCTGGAAAATCATTAATAGTACAAAACACCATTGTGCGTAACCTGAACGTCTGCTGCACATTTGCATCCCACACATCTACCCCTTCTTCCCACAATTGTTTCAAGTCTTCGATTAATGGCGTAAGATACACATCAATATCATTCCCTAGATGCCTTGGACCCGCGATCATCATACACAGGATAATGTATTTACGCAAAATGCACAACCATGGGGGAAGGTTGTAAATCATCAGTAAAATAGGCCACGAACTGTGGTTGCTGCTTAAGCTACCATAAGGATTCATTCCATCAGAAGCAAGAGCAAGCCTTAGGTTCCTTGGCTCATCCCCAAACTCTGGATACAAACGATCAATTGTCTTCCACTATGGCGAGTCGGCTGGATGTCGCAGTAATCCATCAGATTTTCGGTCATCCGAATGCCATGAAAGGTTTTTTGCATCATGTGCATTAGCAAACAATCGCTTAAACCTTGGTATTATTGGAAGATACCAGCACACCTTGGCAGGACGACAATTTTTGGTTCTTGCATCATCAGTTAATTCATCATGTTGCACTTTGTATCGTGATACCCCACACGTGGGGCATTGCCGTAGTTCTGCATACTCATTTCTATATAATATGCAATCATTAGGGCATGCATGGATCTTCTTGTACTCCAATACCACTGGACACAAAATCTTTTTGGCCTCGTAGTGATTTTTCGGCAAAGTGTTTTGTTCAGGAAGCATGTTCTTCAATAAGACCAGCAATTCAGTGAAGCTTTTATCACTCCACCCAAATCTTGCCTTCAAGTTTACCAAAGCTAACACTGCTGACAACCGCGTGAAAGATGTGCACCCCTGATACAATGGCGTGTTGGAATCACGTTCTATTGTATCATACAGAGGTGCATGCGCTTGCTCAAAAGTCTCTTGTCCAAGATCACGGATCATTTCCTCTATATGCTCTCCGCTGTCTTCGTGAACCGCCTGAGACTGAGAAACAGTTGGAATGTCGGCCGATTCCCCATGCCATATCCATTTTGTGTAATTCGGAATGATGCCGTAACATATCAGATGTGATCGGATTTCATCAACTGACTGTCGTCTACCATTAAGACATTTAACACATGGGCAAAAATAATTGCCCCTCAAACTTTCAGCATTAAGTTGCGTAAACTGTAGAAATTGTTCCACCCCGTTCTCATACTCATCACTGATGCGTTTTGCTTTCATCCAACTTCGATCCATGTTTCGTCTTTGCTATTCATGACAATCAATAAGTTATATGTGATGCATGCTAAACTCACTTTTTTGCATTGAAGGTGTGGCCCTATCCCATTCAGGAAGACATTTTTTATAGTTGAATCAAACGTACAAGTAAAATCTCTTTCGAGTGATTTGATGAAATTTCGGCAGCATTTTGCATTGGTCTTCAAGTACACAAGATGAAAGCGGTGAATGTGTGAACAATCACCGCGATCAAATATGCACCCGAAGAACAATGTCAAATGCAGTATACCGAAATTTCTTTAAATCATTCAAAAGATAATTTACCTCTACGTATGATTCAACTATAAAAATATGTCATCCCAAACTGTCCAAACGGACAATTCAAGAATCAATACATCGATTAATTCAAACTATCCGTATTAATCAATGTATCGAATCTCGAACGGGCAACTAAGGTTCACTCATAATGCAACTAACTAGTAACATGAAACAATACCAATATTTGAACAATGACATGTTACAATCATACCACTTTTTAAAAATAGAGACATACCTCGAAAGATGCTCAGTGTCAATGACAACGAGTGCGGGGATGCTGTTACAGGGAAAACACTAACACAAATGTCGTAATGAGGACATATAATCTGTACCATCAATGGGGGAAACTATCAGCTGGATCAATCATACTCAAATAACAATGCATCATGTTTGAGGTTTATAAAATAGTACAACCAGTAAAGAGGTTTATTTTAAGTGAAATAACAATGCATCATTTTTGATTGAGCTTTATCCAGTTGCTATCTTTATATAGAAGTTAAGATACATATTATAATGAAAATATATAGAGAAGTTAAGATACATATTATAATCATAACATGGGAAGAAGGAAAGTCATCATTTTGTTATTATATAAATAAACACCATTTTGTTATTTGATATTGCAAATATAAAACTAACTCTTTCAACAGTAATTTTAAAAATAATTATTCAAAATATATTTTATTTAAAAGCATACTCCTTGTGGACCAGATTTTTAAGATGATGCAGAGTTATGATCATATTATTGTCAAACAAGAGCAATGTGTTTTATTGTATCTGCTAAAAAAATACATATAATACCCACCCTATAATTAATTTTCATTTTGTGTTTTGTTTCCATTGGGTCGTTTCTCTTCAGGTTGAATCCAATTTAAGTGAAAGAAAAAGTCATTCATTGGTTCATTTGTGTGAAGGCTTTGAAACTTCGTTGATGTGAAATACTAGTACGTAAAAGTAGTATACTGAGGTCATGATTAAATTTTTAACATGGTTCGGGATAGCTGAACTGCCCAATGAAGAATGATCTCTTCAAAAGCCTTTGTATTGTTATTAATATAATATATATAATATGTTGACACTTTTTATTCAAATTCTCGCAGACTGCTTTCCTGTCTGCTTTGGCTGGGTTAGAGGTTGCACAAGCTGCTGCTCAAGCTGCATTGACAACTCTGTCTGAGGTTTACAAAGCAACTAAAATAAATTATCGGGCGTTTCCAAGGAATACATTGCTGCAAGGTGAGAATGATAATTAACACAGGCTAAGATTGTAGGCTTCTGAATGAATTAATCTATCATCTGTCTTAATGTGATTTATCTGGGAATGGATGGACCAATCTTCATTGTGTTGTGTGTTTGATTGGAATAATTTCTAAATGTAGCATTGCAACTGATCTTTAGTAAAAATCGTTGGAATAATTTGTCATTTCCTCTTTTCAATGGTTGACTTTTGGAATAACTACAGAAGAACATTACACTCTAATAGAAATATTTAGCTGTTAGTTTCTTCTCTTTTTTCCATCTTTTTTTATATGTAATTAATATATGTTCTCTATGATTCCACGAGTTTAAAGTGTAGAAATTAATTTTTGAACTCAATTTCCTTAGTAGAATTGTGGCTTTATGTTTTATGCAGATGCTGGTATCACGTCTAACGGTGGTAATACTTAAGATTCATTTCAAGGATCTCGATTGCATGCAAACATACAGCTTGAGAAGGAAGAGTTAGATGTGGAAAACGCAATTTCTGAGATTATAGAAGTTCAAGTCTGTCATATGTCAAGGTTTGATTTGATGGTATCTGCATTTACAAAGTTTGAAAATATTTGCTAAATACTGGATATTCTGTTTTGTAGATGAAAAATATCCAAGATAAGCTTGTTCATTTTGAAGATTTGGACCTGCTGATGGAAAAAGAAGGCCAGCAGATGGAGCAAATGAAAAATATGTTTTTTCTTGATCAGCTTACTCTTTTATTTCATAAATCATCTGCACCAAAAACTGGAGAATGAGAAGAAGGCAAGAATGTAAAGACGAACCATGGCTGACAACTCTTAATTAGCTAGTGATCTTAGGCTTAGCAAATGTATTATATGAAAATTATCCTCAATACAGGGCTTATTTGCAAGATTCAGTCATAGAGCTGCTAGGAACAGAAAAGTCATTCTGTAATGTGGTGATAGAGCATACTAAAGATGGATCTGGAATAGGAGGTGCTGTATTGGCTGCTTCAAACTCCATGTACAACCAAGACTTATAGTCCATTATCATGCAAATAAAAATTGAAGGAATAATCCATTTTTCCTTTTGTATATGGGAGAGGAAAAGGTGACTTGATGGAGGTCCAACATTATTTTTTTTCCTCATAAACGTAGTATTGAAATTTGAATTTAATATAAAATACTCAAGTCTCTTGTTGCTAGATCTTTATATAATTTTAGTGGATTGGTACAGTAATCAGTGTAATGTATATAACTATTTTTTATAGTAACACAATTTATATAAAAAAATTACAATTTTTATACAAAAGAAAGAAATAAGAAGAGAAGAGAAAAATGTGTTATATCTGTCATCACCAACCAACAAGCCTAACATTCTCCATAAAGAAAACAGAAGTCCCAGGATCGATTGACATTGTGAAACTTAACAGGAAAAGGCAAGCTAACCTGATTTCTCCCGTGAAAGCCTCACCTTTTCCCACCCAAGAATTCTGGGCAGAAGTTTCAATCCTATTTGAAATTGAGTTTTTCACCTGATCGATGTACACAAAGGGAGGTGCAACAACAACATCTGTACTTCTCACAAAAATTAAAAGGATTAGAAAACAGGATAAAAATATTACGGCCAGAATAGCTACTGTAATTATTGGGGTTGTAAACTCTAATCGTTAATTATACCTCATAAAGTTAAAAAATAAATTAAGACGAATGTAATTATTTATATTGTATTAAATTCTACATATAAATTATGCATAGCTATGACTATATATAAAACTTTTAAGCAACACCCATGACTGGTGACTAGATAACAAAACAAAGAGAATAGCTACTGACATTAATCATATACATAAGGTTGAGGCTGCTGAAGCACCTATACTTGAAATTTATGCCTAGTAGCAACTACATTTTATAACAACAATATATTCAATGAATATGAGTGAAGGTGAAAAGGACATTGAACAGAAGTGGACGTATGCACGTGCATGATGGCACGGTCAAGTGGCAATGCAGATTTGCAGTCAATAATTGAGATATAAGAAAAGGAATAGGAACAAATCAGAGAGTGAGAAACATATGGATATGGTGAAAGAAGAACAAGAAGACCAAGAAGAAACCAAACGAGTGCCCAACTTCTTCAATTTTCGTCTGCAAAAACTGGTCCCCTGCATGCTGTTGCCGCTTCATCACTTTACTCTAACTAATTAAATCACCAATCAATTAATATTACATAAATTTGTTTGATCTATACATAAAAAAACGGATATTATTAGTCAAAGTGAGAATCGGTAGAACCGGTGATAATTTGGTGTTGAACCAACATAGAGGACTGCGGTGATAATTTGGTGTTTAAACATTGAACAGTGGAGTCAAATATTACGGCCAGAAAACTTCTAAATGAAGTTTTTTGTAAAAAATATCAAGAGTCAGAAAGCCTGCAGTGAGTTATGATTCTCTAATGCAGAAGAGTTGTTTGTCAGTCAGATAACAAGAAAAAGTTATGATTATGACATTACCAAAGCTTCCTTCCAAAGAAATAGGAAAAGGTTGCTCCACTAAAATTTCAGGTTTGGGAAGGGAGAGATGGATGGAAAAAATGGTTCAAGCAAACTCTGCAGTACTTTTGCTACAGGAAGTTAGAAGATGAGATTTGGAAGAGCTTATTTGAACTAGTCAAAATGGCTTATGACATTCGTATAAGATATTTTTATTCAATAAGATTCACAACTAAGCTTATGGATAAGCTTTCATGTTATCAGTTTATTGAATAAGTGCTTAATTAAGATGTTTTGTCAGTTGAGCCCTTAAAGACTAATTACAGGTCATTCACGTGGAGCTCACAAACTGGAGGGCTGAGTTGAATTGAGACAGATGAAATAACAGGAAAAATATATTTGTTCAATACTTAAGGAAACAAGTTTACAAAGGCTTATCAGCTAAAATATATGTTCAAGAGTTAAGATGGAGACTTTACATTTCAAAAATTACTAAAGAGCTGCTAAATGAGAGAATTTTACAACAACAATAGCCTTATCTCACTAGGTGGCATCCATTACATGAATCACATGACACCATTGAACTCAATTAAAAACCAAATTCTTATAAATATTATTCACTTTGACATTCTTTTAATAATTTTTTCAATATTCTTCTTGGTCTCCGTCTACCCTTTTGACAGAGCTAAAAACTGTGTGATTTACTCTCCTCATCATTTGCTTCAATAGCCTTCTTTGCACATGTTCAAATAACCTTAATCAATTTTCAGTTATCTTTTTCTCAACAGGTGTCACACCAATATCTCTTTATATACAATCATTCCATATCCCATCTTTTCTTGTCTGATCAAACATCCATGTTAGCATACTAATTTTTTTTACTCACTTTTTTCTCTCATTATCCCTTTAAAATATAACATTCATTATGATAGAGTACAGCTAGTAATAGAACGATACGATAAAATTTTCCTTTTAGCTTATTAGGTACTTTGCGATCACAAATAACCCCCCAATGTCTTTCTCCATTCTAGCCACTTAGCCTGTATTGTGTGTGACATTTTCATTAATTTCCCTGCTATCTTTTGTCATGATGCACCTATGTAAGGCCTTAAATCATTCCCTTTTTAACTCTATCCACCGTCTCATAGTGATAGGCCTTGATGTCAGTTCCAAATCCAAGTAAAGGAAAAGGATTGTTATAGGCACTCAATAACCAATGTAACTTCAAACATGGATCACTCATGAAAAAGAAGTTTATGTGTAAATTAAAATATTAAATCAGCTACACGAGGCATTAAATTACATGCTAATAATGAACATACAACCCCTTTCACCAATAAAAAACAGAAGGGGTATAAAAAGCAAAAGAATTTCGGGTGAGACACTTACACACTTCCAATTGCCACCAACAAAGAACTGCAACACACAGAAAGGAAGGAAAAGATCATTATACACAAGAAGTCAGAATTAAATAAATGCTAACTAAATGATTATACACAAAATCATATCATAACATATTAAGTCCTTGACAAATGGAAGTGATTAGTAACACAAATGGAAGTAATTGACAGTCATATGTTAGTCATGAAATCAGAAGAAATTGCAGTACAAATGCAAAGTTTGTATCTAAGCACCAATTAGTAACTAATTGCAATTTAGCAGCTAGCAATAATAAGTATAGTTCCTCTTATCTTAGCTCCATAATTTTGTTTCCTCTTCTTTAAAATAAGACCATTTTAATATAAAATATAAACATTTTCCAAGGTTTAGCTTTTATATAATTTATAAGCTTTATAAAAATTAGCAAACAAGCTCAGGTCGCACATGACCCAATCCATTTTCTATGTGTGTCCCGCTTTGCCAGCCGTGGTGTCTGGAAATTGTGATTCACCTCCAATACAAGCGATTCATGCCCAAAAATGCAACACACCACAATTCATATCAACAGCAACTTGAATTGTATCATATCATACAATTCATATCACAAATCATAAGATACTTACTACCATGATGGGCATATATTTCAATTTAATACAAGAGTTTTGATCAAGCTTGGAACATGAAGAATAAAAAACAATTCTTTAAAATGCTAGTGAGAGACCAATAAGGTAGGATTGGCGAAGAGCACCAAGGACTGAGTTCTAGGTGATCAAATTGATTCTTTGAAATAATATCTGGGTAGGGCTGCTGTTCAGACTATATGTTGTTGTACAAAATGACAATTCCTAATTGAGCTTTAAAGAGTAGAATATTGCTTCATCTATCTTTTTGACAAAAGTTATTGTACCTAGATGATAATAAACTTAGATGTTGTCCAAAGTCAATTTTCTAGCTTGCTGAATTTCTTTATAACAGCCAGATTTTTGTATAATGTATAACTGTTGGAAACATGAGTATCCATCATAGGATATTTTGGAAGCTAATGTACATCTACATTGCACACTTGGCATTGAGTGGGAGAATTCGGACAATTGGACTTAATATCTATGACTCTAGTTAATTATCACTGGATTATGTATTCTGCTAAGAGGAGTGCCAGCAGCACACTCTCTACTATTGCTCTAAATTATTGGAAACTGCAAAATCAGTTATTAAGTTCATTGAATGAGAAGTGGAACCCATAAATTATTGTGATTTTCAATAAATTCCAACCAATAATAAAAAGTGTGATCACAAGAGTATGTTAAAAAGTGTATTGCTAGCATGTCTCATTCTGCTGAATCTTATCATTGAGCTCTTCAATTGTAGTTATATTTGTAATTTTATCTTTCTCTTTGATAAATCTATTTCTCTTATTACATATATCTTTGGCTCTCTCATAATTAAACATTTTACTGACACTATATTTGTCATCTTACGTGATGGCTAACAGGATGAAAAATATTGGCCACTGATGCCTCCATTGCCTTCATATGGGTATGGGAGGGAGCATCCTGGGCCTCGATATGGCAGTTTGATTCATGGTCAACATCTTACAGATGTTGTGATAACAGGTGAGGATTTTTCATCCTGCTTCCAATGTATGTGAAGGAATACAAAAGTCATACTTGGTATCCAATGTCATTGTCACATTCAAGTCTTTATCTTGAGGAACAAGAAGGAAAATTCGCTTTTAGAGCCTCAAAAGGAAAATAATATTGTCGAAACTTGGCTTTGTAGTTGACTTGATATATTTTCAAAGGCTTAAGCTGTTGAACAACAATTGGTATAGTTCCTTATTGACTAATATTTTGTCAAATTAATATTTATAGTGTTTATATCGATTTGAATCAATAATGTTTCAATATTTGTTGAGAAATCAGTTGCTTTAGCATTTGCTAATATTTCCTTGGTGTAATTTAGTTTGGCTCGCCTCCTATACCTCATTAATGGGAAAAGGTTTAGCATAACACAAGTCTTCCTTTATTCATGTCAATTCTCATGTTACTTAGACTTATTATATAAACAACAACCTTGAAGGATAATGCACTAGTAGGGAGAAATCTGTGACCAAGATATAAGCAGTGCACTAATTAGGAGGCAATCATTATCAGGATAAGCAATGCTAGCACAGCACTGTTCTTTTTTTTTTTCTATCTCCCCTTCCCCCATGTTCTTTTTTTTTTAGGGTATAAAAGAAATTTAGCAATTAATACATTTAAAAGTGATCATATGTTTCTTACATTAAGGACCAAAAAAAATACTACCATTTGTTTCCTATATAAAGGACTCAACTCAAGGTAGTAAAATACAAGATTGCACAGAAACTTGTATTGCTATTATAATTTGTATTAGCCAAATCTTGCTTATAGTGAAATTGGCTGGGTGGAAGTTGGGTTTTGGTTCAGAATCTTGATTTACTGTCTATATGGCATGAGAAAGTAATGTAAGAAGCATTTTGGTGTTCTGTTTGTGAGCATGTCCTAAATATATTGTTATAACTGCAGAGGAAGTGAGTTTTGCCACAAATGGTATAGTTGCAGCTGGATTGAGAGCTTTTTCATTAGCATAAGACTAAGCACACTGAAGATTAGGTTCCTTATATTTGTATGAATTGAATATTAAGAGCAACCTGGGTGATATCTTAACCATGTTTTAACATGAATACCATGAAAGTGGTTACAACATGGAATAAAGAATAACTATTATAACCAACCTAAATATACCTCCCCAGTCCCCTCCCCCTTTTTTTCTCTAGGGTGTAACACTAGCCTAAGCTAAGAAACAATTACATGCCACCATCAAGACTCCAAACCCTGAAAGATGTATGCCTCCTCAATTCAGCACTTCAGTCTGTGATCAACAGTCTATCATAGTTAAGAGGACAGGCTGCTGACTTTGAATGGTTGAGGCTAGTATTAGAAAACAAGACAGAATGTATGGATCACAATTTGTCAGAATAGATTATAGAACTAGAGCAGGAAAAGTAGAAAAACAGATAGTAAAAAATAACCTTTATTGATATCACTTTTCTCCCTGAATCCAAATCAAATGTGACCGTAGACTCTAGTATATAGTTATAGCTAACTAACTAGCAGCTGAATCAAGGAAGCACAAACACTTCAAAATAGTAACCATGTCATACCCATGTGGGATACTTCACTAACATTTCCATAGTGTTTGGTTGGAGGGAAAGGGAGGGGGTTAAAATCTCTCCTCACTTAATTTTAGCTTTCCCTCAAGAATTGGGGAATTTGGAGGGGAGAGAAACTTTTACATTCATTGAACTAAATTATCGTTAATAACTTTATTAGACCATTCTTAATATATAATGGTTTTCACCTCCCTTCACTTCCCTTTCCCCTGTGAAACAAACAAGGAACTTCTCCCTTGCATTAAAATTCCTCCACTCTCCTCCTTTAAACCAAAAGTAAATTTGAATATTACTAACTGCATCTCACAATTGCTTTAAATTTCTTTTTAAACTTTTATGTGAACACAAATAAGATATTACAATACTTAAATAAAATATAGCATTCCATGATGTCTGCAATTACTAGTGTTCACTTTCAAAAATAAATTCCCTTTGGATTTAAGATTAACTTTTCATGTTACTTCGTTTATGATGTACTTTTAGTCATGTTGTGTCTTATAATTTTAAAAATTTGTTGCATCCCCCTGTCCTCTAGGTATCATATCTGTGTCACATGCATCATGTTATATCAATGCTTTTTAGCTGTCGATACAAGTATAGCCCTAGTAGCCACCAGAGTTGGCCTAGTGGTTAAGAGATTTGAGTAGTCTACATGAAGTCCTAGGTTCAAATCTCATTGCTGCTATTGTACACACTCAAATAGTAAAAAAAAAAAACAGCCCCAATCAAAAATCAAAATCACTTCACCTAAAATCCCAAACATAAAACTGCAAAGCATACATGCTTGAGGATTATTACATTACACTACACTACACTCTAAAGTCTAAACACAATAATCATAAAAGTCAGCAATATGTGAAGTATGGTCCATGGTGAAGATAGAAATCTTATCCAACTTAACAGAGCTGTTCTTCCCTCCTACCAGCTTTGCTGGGTTCCCGACAACAGTAGTCCTTGGAGGAACATCCTTAATAACCACAGAACCAGAACCAAAAGGCTAGACAAGTTCCAAGGCATGCTACCCACTGAATGGCAGACCTCGTGCTTCTGATTAAATTTGTTTTTGCTTATTAAAAAAAATAAAAAATCTTCCAACAACATGTGTGACTGTGACTAAGGACCCTCAAATGATACTTTAAATTTCTCTCTATCAAAAATAAATCTGTTTGAGAAACCATGCAGGGAAGGCAAATGAAATTGCTGAGAAGGTAAGTAAGTGACTAACCCAACTTTGAGATTTCGAAGTACCCTTATGATAATATTCTCAGTTTCTTGATGAAAGCATGATCTGATGTCGAATCGGATCTGTACTTCACAGAAAACAATATGTTATATTTGTTACTGAAACAAAGAATAAAATTTTTCATATCCTCCATTTGATTTTGCTATCTTCTTTTTTTTTTCCTATTTTAATTACAGTTATATAGCTAAGGTAATTGTGACTTTGTTAGATAAATTAGAATAGTAACTACCAATTATTTACCCAATGATCAATACTCAACTCAAATTCTAACTCATTGTGGAAGAAAAAAATTGACAAAAAAAAAGGCTCTGGCTATACAGTATTTTCATTCTACTTTAATACATTCTCTCTTAATTTTCTTTATTTTCGATCTCGTTTTTTTCTTAAAAACAATATTTTCAGAACACAAATTTGTCAATTTTTTTATTATTGTTATTTTCCAAGCGAATAAAATAGGGAACTTACCGAAGTCCATGTGAAAAATGCTAGTTGAAAGAAATTCTGCATGATGCAAAATACTCTAATAATGAGTTTAAATACATGTTTTCCAAGTATAAGAATCAAGAATTGTACGGTGTTAAAGAATAACCTGAAACAATATGAAGCTAATAAGATGAAGTAGCAGCTTGGGACATCCAATTATCCAAACCAGAAAAAGTGGTCACTAGGCCTCACAAGCAAAGTTCCTTTGATCGTATGGGATTTGTCATGACTATCCAAACACATATCTGTTATTATGCCTTGTAGCTTTGTTCCCACCAATTAAAGCACCTGCATGCACAACATAAAACCAAATATCACCTATTAAAATTATATCCCATGTATGACAAAAGTACCATGACTAAAAAAAAGATTACATACTAAGCTATTCTGACCATTAGTGGAATAAAAGGCTGCCAGAAATGGTTGTAGAATGCTGCAGAACAAAAACGAAGAGGCAAAAACGAAGAGAAAGCCTTGCTCTTCACGAACTCCCTGATTCAAAGGAACTTTGAGCCGTAAGAAGAGTCATCCACGTGCATCGTCGGGTTGATCGAATGGAAGAACAGCGAAGGGCTACGTTGCTTCTGTCAATGTGCTCACTCACAGAACAGGAAAGAGGGGCTAGGGTTCAGTAACGAAGAGGGGAAGGTTTTAACGGGCTTGGTTTTTTTTTTTAACCCAACTACGACGGTTTTACACTAAAACCCGTCGTAAAGTTTATATAATATAACATTTGTAGTAGTAAAATGTATGTCGTAAAATGTAATTTTTTTCAAAATAATTGCAAAAATGCCATCGCGTCACTATTTAAATCGGTTATCTAAATAACCGTCGTAGCACAGGTGATGTAAAAGGCAATATTTGTAGTAGTGACACATATTCAAAATATTTTTTTCTTCATATATAAGTATCCTCTTTTATCGGTAATTTTTTGTGAGACATTGTTAAACGTTAAATGTGACATTTTCTAACAGTAAATTTGAACTTTAGTTCACCATGTTCTCAAAGACTAACTAAATCCAACCCTCATTGTTATTTAATAATACATTTTTAGGTTAACAATAAAACACACACATCCAGCATACATGGCAAAAAAATAATAAGCTAATTACCTTTTGTGATTAATTACTATATCATGTAAAAGTATTTATATCGTCGACCAGTTGAAAAAGAAAGCAGGTTAAGTATGACTTTTAAAATAATTTTTGTAAAATTTAACTAATTATATTTCTATTAACTTATTGACAAGTGTACTAATTTTATCACAAATAATAAAAATTAAAATGAAAGTTCAAGTGTCGAATGTACAGGGACTTTGATTGTATTTAAGTTATGTAAGTTCAATTATTAAACAATGAGAAAAAAATAGAAGAAGAAAAGATAAAGAATTGTGAGTGTGAAAATTGGGGGTAAAAGAAAAAGATAACAAGAGAAGTAAACAATAATTTAAAGGTAAAAAGATGACTTCAGAATGTGATAATGTTGGGAACCTAGTATGTCAAAACTACTTATAATGTAATGTAAAAGATTTTTTCTATCTAATGAAATTCCTATTTCCACCCACATCTAATTACTTTATCTTTGGTTTCCCACATGAAGAACCTAGTATATTTATCCTTTTTCCCCCAAATTTCTTTGCAGAGATAAAAAGAACAAATTACATTAAGATAAGAGATGCAAAAATTCTTGGGAAAACAAATGTCAATTTATTTCTAGCAATGAATTTATTTAGATACCCTTCCCTGGTTCTTTAGAAAATAACCATTTTTCGATGCATTACCCTCTAAAAATTATATGGATGATCAAACCATAATAATAGAAAAGCACAAAGAAGAATAATAGAAATAGAATTGCATTAAATAGATAATGGGAAAGAATTACATTACCAAAGTTTGGCCTCTAGACTCCCAACAAAAGGGGTTTAGCTTCTCATAGTCATCAGAGACTTTACACTTCAGGACTAATAAAAGAAGGGACTAGATGACTAATAGCAAGAAAAAGGGAGACTGGCTAAGAAAGAGGGTTTCCACTAAGGGAAAGACTCAGACTTTGGATTTCTTCACTAGAGAGCTCTGAGACACAACGTATCTTTTTCTTCTGCTTCCTACTTTTTTTATAAGCCTAAGGTAGCTTACTTTTCATGTTGACTTAGCGCTAAGCGTGCCTTCGGGCTTCCTCGTGGGCCTTCTCGTGCTAAGCCTGGGTTGCACGCTGAGCGAGACTGTGCGCTAAGCTTGAACTTGCCTGCTAAGCGAGAGTGCGCACTGAGCTTGGATTACACGCTGAGCGAGCTGTCCAATTCTTCCAACTCTTCTTCAATTCTTGCATCAATTTTCCTCTAAAGCACTTGAATTCTTCTTCTTTTGACTTCTGCTAATAAAAAATTGCAAAGATGTTAATTTCTTCGTTATTTCATTCAAAACAATAGTAAAGTGAAGAAATTACAATCATTATTAGTCAAAATTGACTATCAAGTTAACTCAGATTTCGCAGTTATCAACTCCTCCAAATTAAAACATTTGTTTGTCCTCATGCAAAAGACAAGTTCTGAGTGTGCCAACACATGAGATAACTATGAATCCATTAAAACATTTGTCTTGATCTTGTGATGGAAGCATGAAGGAATACACATGGAGATGAAAAAGGTTAGCAAATAAAACTTCATCAAGGCAAAATACAACACTTCATTCCTCACAAGGCTAGTGTTTCCCTCAACACACAAATGTCTCGACTCAAATTGTTTCTAAGTTTAACAACTAAACTAATGTTCCCAACTTTGTACTTCTTCTCAGTTAAAGCAATCATACATACATATTGTGGATCACTAAGGATTTTTTAGGCTTGTAATGTGGTTAAGCTAACAAATAACTCATAGTTTTTCTTTGGAAAACAAAATTAAGTTCTAGGAGAGCACCTACCTCATGTTTCTGATAACCCATGCTTTCACAGCCGCCAACTTTTCCTGCTTAACAACACACAAAATTTTATCTAACACTTAGTTGTCATCAGCTCTTTATTTGAACCTAAGTTTTTTTTTAAGAGAAACAAAATTGGTGTTGTAGCAACCTATCATACTTTACATTTGAGTGTGTGGTGTTAGTGATGTTCTTAAAACACAATTTTTCACCCAAAACCAAAAATCCAACTCCCCCAAATTAAGGGTAAATTTATCTTGACATGTGCTCTCCTACAACCTAAGATAAGGTGGTCATTAATTTAATTTGGCTCAAGTTAAAAAAAAAATTTATTATATTAGGCTCAACAGAGTGCAAGGGATTCATTTTAGTAACAGGTTGGTTATTTGGCTCAATGGCTAAGAACATCAAACAAGGCCTTGATCATTTCCACCCTATGTATGTACTCAAACAATCTTAGAATCATGCAAAATTAGAAAATTAAGAACAATCGTTCTCTCACAGTTACAAGTTCACACATCTCACTAGACATTTATGAAGTGCTAGGCTTACCTTACCATGATTTTCATTCAGATGTGCTAACCTATTTACTCTTGTGCTTTCGATTCATACTTCATCACTCACAATGACACCTGCTCACAAGAATCAGAACCTTCACCATTATTTCATCAGTACATAGTATATCTCATGCATCAATTCATCTAGAACAAGTCACAGCCAATTACTGATTTCCTATGTCTACCATGCAATTTTATTTATTTATTTAATAACTGGAATGAAATTAATTGCTGAAATTAAATTATCATTACTGAAAAGAAAAGTACACGGAAATTTAAAAGAAAATAAAAATAACAAAAAAGAAGAAAAATAAAATAAAGACAAAGAACAGAAAATTCTTCAATCTTGTGTGGGCCACATGTCTCATTTTCCATGTGCTGCCGTGAGGTCTGCAACATAATCAGCATCTGCCCCGGCCGTGTCTGTGGCATCTCCATTGCCAGAGGTCTCACCCTCCCCCCCCCCCCTCCATCAGGTGAGGGCTGGTCTCCTGGCTAGGTGACTCGTTGAAGGAAGTCCTATGGCGTCATAAGTGGTGGTTGGAGAACTAGCTGGACTGAGAATTGATGAAGACTTTGAATAATGAGGCATTGGCCAAGGTGGATACTTCGTACCATCTGTGCTAGCGGCTCCGACTGGGAGGAGGACGAAGAAGGCTGGCTGGTAACTGGTGGAACTGATGGTGGAGGGACTAGCGATGCTTCTGGAGCGGCTTTGACTCGGACCCTCCTTGGTCGTGGGAAGATGACGGAAGGATCTGTCGGGTTCTAGCAGTTCTTCCTGATGTATGCTAAGTTAATCACGAGACTTAGTGACTCAAAGGTCAAGGTGTCTGAAGTGACCCCCTGAACATCGCATAGTACCATGATCAAGGAAGGAAATCCGAGCCGGGAGGTGCTGGACTCAGCGATCTACATAATCTATCCTGAAATCATGCTGCCCAAGTCCATGTCCACCTGTGACACTAGCCCATAGATGAGGCGAGCCTGATCCATATTCAGATCTGAGGTGTGAGAGGTGGGAGCGAGGTTGAAGTAGCTCATAACACTCTAAGTCTGAGCCAATATGGTGAGGTCCTTCCTAAACAGCTTCCACGGAGCTCCATTGGCGTTCAGAATGAACTGACCCCCCGATGTGCACCACTTGGCCGCGATGGCTTGGTGGTCTGGATAAGTGTGCAAGTACTGGGAGTATGTGGGGTACTCCTCCCCCTCTGGGATAATGACGGGGATCTCCAAAAAGTGATTCAATGTCTTGGCGTCGAAGCGAATGACTTTCCCCCGAACCCTACAGAACTTGGGTGTGTCGTCCTCTAGATCGTAGGCATTTGCATAGAACTCCCGCACCAAAGCGACATCGATCCTCTTCTCCAGGAGACATGTGAGCCGGCGTTGCCACTATCGACGCTGGAGCTCCTCATAAAATTCGTCATACATAGTGGGGGCTAGCTCCATGTTCCTCTCTAGAAAGATGTTTCAGAGGTGAACCTTATCCTGGTATCTGTGGCAGGCCACCTCAGATGTGAACCTGGAGGAGTCCCATGCTAGCTCCCCCTTCTAAGGCTGAGTGGGCTTGGCTCTAGGCTTTTGTGAGGCCATCTGCAAAATAACAGAAACAAAGACCAAGGTTAGTAAAAATGAGGTTGCAAAAATTAAAGAACAACGCGAGTGGCTTGCTAAGTCCAGGTCCACTGAAGTGGAGGCTCAACATGAAGTGGCGCTCAACCTGTGCAACAACACCTCATGGGGTGTGGGGGCTTAGCACAAAGTGGGGCGCTAAGCCCAGGGGCCTTCCTTTCAATCGTTGAATGCGCTAAGTGCGGCATGCCCGTTGTCGCAACCTACCTCACGACGGGACGACGAAAGCAAAAACAAATAAGCCAAAGTGTTCGTCTCCTAGGGAGAAAACGCGTAGAGTCGCCACTAACGTTTATTCAAGGAAAACATTAGAAAAACCAAAAAGAGATCTACGAATTTTGAAAAAAAAGGGGTTCGGGAGTTGTTTACGCATATGGAAGGTATTAGTACCTCACGCGCTCGTCACAAGGGAGGACAACCTTTAATCGAGTGTGCAAAAACGTGACTTCAATATTATTTATTTTTCCTTTTTATATATATTTTTATTTTTTGGGGTCGACAAGGGGGCTGCCCTTGCTCCTACGTATCCTCAGGTGCGATGAGGAATTCAAACCTACGTAGTTATTTATGTCTGAATGTTTGGGTGTTAAATTTATTTTATGTTTTTTTTGAAAGATTTATTTTATTTGCGAACAAAGAGTTATTAAGGCGTTGGACCTTGAAACAATGTTTTATTTTTAGAAAGCAGAGAGAATTGCTAAGGCGTTGGACCTTGAAATGATCTCAAGTAATATTTGATAAAGAGAAGTTTGGTTATGAGTTGGTTTCTTTATTTTGGTTTTGTTTATTAACTTTCAATCATTTTAAAGACAATTTATGGCACTAGTGATCGGTTAAGATTAAACTTTACAAAAAAAATGAGATTACCGATGATAGATGGAGAAGATGATTGTGCACATAATAACAAGAGGGACCCCTAAGGGTACATAGATCACATTTAATCCTTAAAAATAAAACTAACTGACTGTCACACGAAGAACACAAAATAAGAAACAATGTAGGGAATGATCACGGTCGCAATTCGGTAGTGCCTTGGCTTCGTTTTCTCTTCTTTCTTCTTCTGGTTGGAGCTCGCCCAGGTGAGTTGAAGCTTAGCCCTAAAGTAATGAGCTCGCCCAGGCCAGCTAGTTGCTTAGCCACGAAGCCATTTCATGGCCCAAGCGAGCCAGATGCTAGCCTAGGCAAGCTGGGGTCTAGGAAAATCCATAAAACGACCGTTTTGCCCCCTTCTTTGGTATTCTTTTGTATTCTTGATCAAAATACTGAGTCATCCCTTGCTTTGTGCGGTAATTGGTGTCAAACACCATAATTCGACTAGCGAAAATAAAAATATCAGTGAATGATAGTCCCTGGACAAAATTAGGATATGGCAGTTGTCCCTCTTTACTTATCTTTTATTGAAAATAAAAGGTAAGTAAAGATAAGGATCCTAATTTCATATGAGCAATCTTGCTATTCAAAAACCAGACGCCAGAGAAAACAAAAGAAGTGAATCCAGAAAAACAAAAGGACATTGTAGTCTTTGAAAGCGTAAATGACAAAAGACATTGAAGTCTTTGAAAGCGTAAATGACTAAAGATATTTTAGTCTTTGAAAGCGTAAATGACTAAAGACATTGTAGTCTTTGAAAGCATAAATGACTAAAGACATTGTAGTCTTTGAAAATGTAAATGACAAAAGACATTGTAGTCTTTGAAAGCGTAAATGACAAAATACATTGATGTCTTTGAAAGCGTAAATGACTAAAGACATTGTAGTCTTTGGAAATGTAAATGCCAAAAGACATTGTAGTCTTTGAAAGCGTAAATGACAAAAGACATTGAAATCTTTGAAAGCGTAAATGACTAAAGACATTATAGTCTTTGAAAGCATAAATGACTGAAGACATTGTAGTCTTTGAAAGCATAAATGACTGAAGACATTGTAGTCTTTGAAAGCATAAAGCAGAAGACATTGTAGTCTTTTGAAACATAAAGCAAAGGACGTTGAGTCTTATGAATCATGCAATTGGATTTTTGGAAATTGGTATATAATGAGAAATCTATGGACTCATAGCCTGATGTGAAACATGAGTTTCGGAATGCATGGACATGCAAACTTCGCCCTAAAATGAAGTAAAGGCAGGCTTTGTACGCAACAATGCAATGCAATGAAAAATTATGCAATGTTCATGACATTTTTTCCTCTTTTAGTGATCTAAATTTGTGTGTGAAAAACATAGATTGACTGTCCCTTTCTGAAAGACATGATAACTCATGCAACTTCATTCTATCTTTTGCAAATCTCTTCGAGGAGTCCCCTAGAGTGTATGTTTGATTTAATCACTTGACAATTTTTTATGACGATAGTGGAGCCATTTGACATTTAATCAATCAACTGAAATATTGATCGTAGGGTTTGTCCCTTTCTTTTTGTTTAAAAACTTTGATTATTCTGCACAGCAAGAAAAGGCTTTGGGACCAATCGCATGCATCATTGAAGGATGGTAATGGATAGTTACACTTTGGTATATGACTAAGTGAAACTTTCCTAATTTAAGGTCATAGAGTGATGCCAAGGGTCTATTGATCCCGCTGAAACTTCATGACATGGGCTGATCCCGAAAGAATTTATACAACAAAGGCTACCCTTGGATTCAAAAGGAATCCTAAGGAGTCTGCATGAGAGACTAACATCAGATGTACCCTACTATCACAATTGTCTTTGGGCATCTCCCACGAGATCCTGGTCGAATGAGTTTCCTTCTCAGACGTGCAAGTGCAAACTTCGTGGTTTTTTATATTTTTTTTTTCAATCACAAGTGTGTGCGGGTGCCATTCCAGAATCCAAACTTAAAAGCAAAATTAGTCATTCATTGATCCACATGGGCTTTATTGGGCTTGTAACATGGTCAGGGGTAAGAGGGCTATGAAAGAAAGGATCAGAGAGGCTCAAAGAGTGTTGAAAGGTTATATTGAGTAAGAACCTCGAGAACGTTGCTTGTACTTTTATTCATTTCAACTTTTGGGTTGGGCTCTGCTCCTTTTGTCTTATACATTAATCCTTATTGCACTTTTGTGCCTTCCTTGTAAAATCTGGAGATATTTTGTCTCTTTCCTTTTCTTCACTCGCCTTTGGCGGATTTTATTTTATTTTTCTTTTCATTGTCACCCAACTTCATGCATGTGTTGTTTGCATTGCTCTTCCCGTCGATTTAGCGGTGGTTCCTACTTAGGGTTTCTATTTTTTTTGTTTTTTTTGTGTTGTTTTTAGAAAACAGATATGCTTTGGCTCGGAGGGGGTAGCAAGGGATAAATTAGTGTTTGAGATATTGAAACACGGACATGTGTCATTTCAAATCTTGACTTAGATACTTTTGCAGTTTGGATTTTGGGACAAAACCTGTGATAAACACGCTCCTTATCTTTTCTTCTTTCTATTTTTTATTACCCTAATTTTTGCCTAGGCCGCCCTTTTGGGTTTTCAACCCACCGGGTGAGAACTTCTTATTTGCCCCTAGGTTTGCTTAAGGCTCACGCATGGTACCTCTCATTGCCCCAGTGTAGGGATCTGAGGTATCTATTGATGTCTTTTGTCATGACCTTGTAGCAAGAAAAAGTGAAAGAAACTGTGCAGGTTCTCAAAAATGAATTTTCAAGTACGAGAAATAAAGGATTTTCAAGTGATAGATTAAATCAAATGACTATTGTTCTTGATAACTCACTTTTCTCTCAAAAAGACAACTTTTAGGAATGATAAAATGAGGTCACATGAATGTCTATACTTC
Organism: Glycine max; assembly: GCF_000004515.6. Lineage (NCBI taxonomy): Eukaryota > Viridiplantae > Streptophyta > Magnoliopsida > Fabales > Fabaceae > Glycine > Glycine max. The sequence goes on along the minus strand of NC_038251.2, from coordinate 18,127,058 downwards.
TTATTTTTTTATTTGAAACATAGTCAATCAAACGTTTTTTTTCTTTTTTTTTTTTGAACTTTACTCGTCGTTTATGGCACCCCCACCAAACGTGTAGAACGAGCAATTTCTGATTGGACAGACTTGGAGATCAACTTAAGAGCGCAAGTCACTTGAACAAACAAACCAATGACGTACATTCACATTCCAGTGAATGTTAAATAAATATGCAAAGATGTAATTGTGAGAGAACGAGAGACAAGGACATTAAATTTATCCATATTATTAGCATTGTGACTATTGTTTACAGTAATGGCATAAACTTGAAAATCCTAATGAGTCATTGGAGACATCCAACAATAACCTTCGAATTGCCTCAAGTATCATGCATAGTATTGCTCGACAATGTTAGAATTCACAAGCAATTGTCCTCCTCGAATTTTAGCTAGCCTGCATCAATTAGACTTTGCACCTTATGTTTTAAGGTCATACAATGCTTAATGGAATGCCCCGGAACTCCTCCATGATAAGCACATGTTGCATTCGAGTTGTATGCTCGGGAAAAAGGAGGTTGAGGAATCTTTGTTGAGATTATGTCTACCATTGCATTATTGAGTATATATGGGAGTAAGTTAGCATACGACACCGAAATTGGGGTGAATTCTACAGGCTTCTTTTCACGAAAATTCTTTCCCGGGTTGGTGTTTTGGTTCGTATTAAGGGTGGTGTTTGGCCTCAGATGTGCTGCAGGCGGGTTTTGTGGCTGATTTAGGGGCGGCCTTTGTGGGTGATTGGGTGCTCTTGGCTGGTAGGGTGGTGGGTAATGAGAAGGACTGGTATTGGCTGAGTATTGATATTGTTGAACTAGTGGGAAATTTGGCCATGTAGGAACGACAGTCACAACATGGGTTCTTCCCTCCTTCTTATTCTCTCCATTTGCCACAGGCTTCCTATTCATCAAAGCAGCATAATCAAATTTTCCTCTTCTTAGACCCACTTCGATCCTCTCGCCAACAAACACTAAATCTGCAAAACTAGAAGGCATGTATCCCACCATATTCTCATAGTATAACACAGGTAATGTGTCTACTATCATTGTTATCATTTCCCTTTCTATCATTGGGGGTGCTACTTGAGCTGCCAGATCCCTCCACCTTTGGGCGTATTCTTTAAAAGATTCATGCTCCCTCTTACACATGTTTTGTAGCTGCATTTTATCCGGAGCCATATCAGAATTGTATTGATACTGCCTAATGAAGGCAACCATCAGGTCTTTCCAGGAATGGACCCAGAAAGGTTCCAGATTAGTATACCAGGTGACAGTCGCCCCAGTAAGACTTTCCTAGAAGAAATGCATCAACAATTTTTCATCTTTCGCGTATGCCCCCATTTTCTTGCAATACATCTTCAGGTGATTCTTGGGGCAAGTAGTCCCCTTGTGCTTATTGAAATCTGACACCTTAAACTTTGGAGGAATGACCATGTCGGGCACTAGGCACAACTCTGCCATGTCAGCAAAGGCATAATTTTCGCCTCCTTCAATGGCACTCATCCTTTCTTCTATATGATTGAATTTTTCTCTTTCCACCATGGAAGGAGGCAGTCTTCCCACCGCAAAATGTAAGGCTTATGGTTGTGGGCGATATTGAGACCCCCCTAAAGTGTTTGGCAGGGGTACGCCACCAAATGCATGCCTCTCAATGGCATATCCGAGATGAGGCTCGAAGTAAGCCCGAGCATGGTCTCGGGGTACTTCATGTGTCTCCCCCATGGGTTGAGGGACTGATGCATGACCAGACCAGGGTTTTTTGCTCTCAATGGGTATGGGAGTAGAGTTGTCGACATTCTCTTCGGGAGCGTGTGCAACATTCGGTGGTGCATAGTTGGAAGGCAAGCCGTATGGTGGGAAGGAATGATTGCTTTGGACCTGCACAAAATGTGGGTCGCCCGTACTTCCAAGCGCTTTGCCTCCCTGACCTACCATATCCGAGACTAGACGATTTACTTGATTGAGGCCAGATGGGTGAGTCGGGTCCACCTCAGTGGCGATACTTGTGGCAATGACTGTAGCCATGTTGCCCTCCATCATTTTTCTCATACTCATCATGGTTTCCATCATTGTGGTCATTTGCTCTTTCATGGCCTCCATGTCGGCCTTCATTTGTTCTTGTACCTCCTGTATTTCACTCATCACTCTAGCTTTGGCACGCGTTTGGTAAGGGCTTCGTAAAGCGTGTTCTTTCCTTTTGATTACAATGATTATAGTTATAATTTCAAGGAAAGAATGCAATGAGCAATGCAATCAACATGAAAAGAAAAATAAGCATGGATGCATGTGGACGATATACATTGTTGAAGTATTACAAATTATACATAGGACAATCAATAGAACATAGGGTCGAATCAATTCAGATTTTGATTAAAACAACATTATTCATCACATCTTGTCAGAGTCAAAGTGCAACTGGAAATAAAACATAGACATCAACAGTCCCTAATTTTGTAAATTATTTAGCTCAATCATGTGTTGGCAGTAGCCAAAGAAGCTATGTAAACTCGATCCATCTTCTGCCCCAACTTTTGCAAGTTGGTTACTTCCATACTTGACCTTGACTTGATGAAAACCTTTTCTTAAAAGCATGTGCTTGGTTCGACCCTATGTTGGCAAGAATAGAAATTTTGATTGCCAATATTTCAATGCACCATCATAGAGGAGATATGGTGGATGATTAGGGTATGGTTATGTTATGCATGACAAACGTATTTATCAAACTGACACAAGACACCCAAAAGACCACCCTCTCTTATTAACAATGCATTGGGTACCATGTTCATGCAACTTTCAATCATCGTCGGGAGAAAGAAATGCATAACCCCAACATGGTTTGTTTATAGTCATTACCATGATACCCAACACATGTAACTAAGAATGTGGTATCAACTTTCACGTTTCATTGTGACTTTCTTTTTGTTAATTTTTTTTAGGAAAATACAAGGCATGAGCAACTATGTGTCAGGATCATGCATGAGTGAACATAACATGCGAACGATGAAAATATAATGTATGCAATTGGAAGAACAAAAGCATGCTAAATAAAGATGCATGATAATGCAATGACTTATGCGAATGCAATGCATGAATATGATAAATGATAAATGCAAGAATGATATGTCCATTATGATGCCACGAACAGATGCATGATGCGATCAAGGAACAAGCCAGAGTGAGTTTGTTTTATGCCCCTAATTCAGGAACCTGATGGAAGGATCGAAAAGTCCACTTCTAGAGACAACTCCCAATGGTACTTTCATGTAACCTTACTGGCTTCTAGAGATATCAACCTTTTAGGTAACAACATTGTGTCGGTAGGGACTACCAGCAACAATGCATCACCAAAAGAGGAAAACTCTAGATGAGGCTTCATTGTTATCAAGCGAGTCGGAGACCCAGCATGACCACAAATCGACCTCCACTCCTTATGGCTCACACACACCCGGGTATAGGGCCTAATATCTCAATGTGTGTACAAAAGTATAGGTCTCATGTGTGCATGGAGCAACCTAAGAATTAACCAACCCTACCGATCAAGCAAACAGACAAATCCCGGGTGTATACAACAAGTACATTGCACGTCATCTACCCCAGGATTTAATGGCACAAATTATTTCTAACCACGAAAGTAATAGGTACACAGATACGCAAAGGTTATATATAAATATGAACAAAACAAAAGGATAAAATAGAAAAGGGAACATAAATAAAGAAAAAAGTCACGATAAAATTGCACACTGATCAAATGGCTTAACTCTCTAACAAGTCCCCAGTGGAGTCGCCATCTGTCGCAACCTACCTCCCAACGGAACGACGAAAGCAAAAACAAATAAGCCAAAGCGTTCGTCTCCTACGGAGAAAACGCGTGGAGTCATCACCAATGTTTATTCTAGGAAAACTTAGAAAAACCAAAAAGAGGTCTACGAATTTTGAAAAGAATGGTTTGGGAGTTGTTTACGCATAGGGAAGGTATTAGCACCCCACGTGCTCGTCACAAGGGACGACAGCCTTTAATTGAGTGTGCAAAAATGTGACTTCAATATTATTTATTTTCCCCTTTTATATATTTTTTTATTTTTTGGGGTCGACAAGGGGGGCTACCCTTGCTCCTACGTATCCTCAGTTGCGATGAGGAATTTAGACCTACGTAGTTCATGTCTGAATGTTTGTGTATTAAATATATTTTATGTTTTTTTAAAGATTTATTCTATTTGAGAACAAAGATTCGTTAAGGCGTTGGACCTTGAAACGATCTCAAGTGATATTTGATAAAGAGAAGTTTGGTTATAAGTTGGTATAGACGATGGCCAACATTTCCTTCTCAACAATCGCATAATTCAATTGTGCATCATTCAAAACCTTGCTAGCATAATATATGGCGTGGAATATCTTGTCTCGCCGCTATCCTAGAACCTCATCCACAACAAAATCATTGGCATCACACATTAGCTCGAACTCCTTGCTCCAGTCAGGTGCAATCATTATTGGGGCTGATACAAGCTTTTCTTTCAAAGTCTGAAAGGCTTCTAGACATTCATCATCAAGCTTGAAGACTGCATCCTTGTTCAGCAAGTTGCTCAATGGTCTGTCAATTTTGGAGAAGTCTTTGATGAACCTCTAATAGAGACCTGCATGTCCAAGAAAACTCATGATACCCTTTGCATTTACTGGTGGTGGTAACTTCTCGATAACATCAATTTTTGCTTTGTCCACCTCAATACCTCAGGCTGAAATTTTGTGGCCCAATATTATCCCTTCTTGAACCATAAAGCGACACTTCTCCCAATTCAACACCGGATTCGCTTCAACACATCTTCACAGCACAAGCTCTAGATTATTCAAGCAGTAGTCAAAGGAGGGCCTGAAGACTGAGAAATCGTCCATGAAGACCTCTATGCACTTCTCTACCATGTCAACAAAGATGGCTAGCATGCACCTCTGGAAAGTGGCAGGTGCATTACATAACCCAAATGGCATCCTTCTGTAGGCAAAGACACCAAAGGGGCATGTAAAAGTCGTCTTCTCCTGGTCCTTGGGATCCGCTGCGATTTGATTATACCCTGAGTATCCATCCAAGAAACAGTAGAATGACTGTCCCGCTAGCCGCTCCAACATATGATCCATGAATGGCAAAGGAAAATGATTTTTCCTTGTAGCTTCATTGAGCTTCCGGTAGTCAATGCACATCCTCCATCCTATGACAGTCCGAGTGGGAATAAGATCATTTTGTTCATTGCGGATGACTGTCATACCTCTTGGGCACCACTTGGACGGGATTCACCCAAACACTGTCAAAAATAAGGAAATGAGTCCATCTTTAAGTAACTTGAGGACTTCCTTCCTTACTTCTTCCTTCATGGATGGATTGAGTCTTCTCTGTGGTTGTCTCACTAGTATGTACTCCTCCTCCATCATGATTTTATGCATACAATAGGCAGGGCTGATTCCCTTGAGATATGAGATGTGCCACCCAATAGCCTCCTTGTGTTTTTTGAGAACTTCCATCAATCGAGCTTCCTCTTCTGATGATAGGTCACTGCTAATCATAACCAGCTTGACTTCATTCTCCTCTAGAAAGGCATACTTCAGGTGCATGGGTAGGGTCTTCAACTCCAACTTTGGCTTTTTTGGAGGGTTGTCCTTCTTCAGATCTTCAACAACATCTTCCCTGAATGAATCTCTTTTAATTGCTCCAAGTCCTCCAAACAGGCTTCTAGATCCTTCTCCTCCTCATTTGTAAAGCAATCAATTGCATTTATCAAAGCCTTTTCCAATGAGGAGTGAGTCGCCAAATGCTGCATAGCGTGGTCTGCCTCTTACTCAATTACCTCAACATTGAAGCATGGCTTGTTATTACTGGGATGCTTAATTGCTTCAAATAGGTTGAAGGTTACCTTCTAATCGTCCAGGCTCAGCTCTAAGTTTTTGTTCCCCATGTCCACCACACATTTAGCAGTCAGCATAAATGGCACCCCAGGATCAATGGAATTTCCTCATCCTCTTCAATGTCCATGATTACATAGTCCACTAGAAAAGTGAAGTGGCAAACTTTGACTAGGACGTCTTCAACCACCCCATATGGCCTCGTGATGGAACGGTCTGCCAGCTAAAGCGTCATCCTCATTGGGTCAATTTTTAGGTTCCCTATTCTCCTGCACATGGAAAGTGGCATCAGATTGATACTTGCTCCTAAGTCAATAAGAGTCTTACCTACAGATACATTCCCAATATAACATGGGATGGTGACACTTCCTGGATCTTTGAACTTGGGAGGTAGCTTCTGGATTACTGCATTGCAATTGCCTCCCACCACAATGGTTTCGTTGTTGATGTATTTTCCCTTTTTTGTGAGGAGGTCCTTTAAGAACTTTGTGTACAACAGCATCTGCTGTGGGGCCTCTCAAAAGGGATAGTAATCTCTAGCTTCTGGAATATGTCAAGGAACCGCTTGAAGTAATGTTCCTTGTCCTTCTTCAATGGCACCAGAGGGTATGGTGCTTCCTTTGGTGAAGTTGGTGGTGTCTCTCTTCTAGCCTCCCGAGCTAACTAACTCTTGGTCTTAGGGATTAAGACCTCGTCATTCTTCTTTTTCTCCTCATCATCTTCTTCCCTTTTTGTATCCTTTCCTTCCTCTTTGCTTGCATCCTACAATACTTTGTCAGCTTCAGCGTCCTCCTGCTTCTAGCTTCGGGTGATGACAGCCTTGCATTCCTAACCCCAAAGGTTCCAGTGGGCCTTTCAGCCACTTTCTTAGTTAATTGGTCCATCTTTACTTGTAGATTCCTAATTGCTGAGTCAATACTCTTTTGGTTTGACAAGGTAGTCTCAATGAACTGCGCAAGCATTTCTTCCAGCTTGGTGGTTTTCTCATATCGGTTGGGCTCTTGGCTGGGAGGCTGATGAGATAAACCTATTTGGTTGAAGTTATTCCCTGGATGAGATCTCTGACCTTGGCCCTGAGAAAAATTACTTCTCTGATAGAATCCTGATGGTCTTCCTTGATGGAATCCTTGACGATTCTAACTTCCCATGTAGTTGGCCTCGTTGGTTGCATCGTCGTGGACCATGCATGAGCCTGACTCGTGAGCACCACCATAAATGTTGCATCCCCCACTGTGCATGACTGAAGAAGTAAGAGGAGATTGCACTACATGCAGCTGTTGAGGAAGGTTACTTAGAGTTGCTGTAAGAGTTTCTAAGGTCTTGGTGAGGAGCTTGTTTTGAGCCAACATAGCATCTTGATAAGTGAGCTCAAGAAGGCTTTCCTTTGTGGGTGTGTAGGCTCAATCACGAAGAATGGCATGATCATTGGCCGCCATATTCTCTATCAGCTCCATGGCTTCTTCTGGAGTCTTCAGCTTGATCTTTCCACCGGCGGAAGCATCTAGGAGCTGCTTGGAATGGGATCCATCAATGAAGATGTTGAGTTGGACTAGCTCGCTAAACCCATGTGTAGCATTCTTCCGGAGTAACCCATGGAAGTGGTCTAGTGCTTCACTCAACGATTCATCAGGATATTGGTGGAAGGATGAGATTTCCACCTTGCCCTCAGCGGTCTTAGACTCCGGGAAGTACTTATTTAGGAACTTCTCCACCACCTCTTCCCACGTCCGCAAGCTATTCCCCTTGAACAAGTGAAGCCATCTTTTTGCTTCACCGGCCAAGGAGAAAGAGAATAGGTTAAGGAGGATGGCATCTTCTGGCACTCCTGCTATCTTCACCATGTTGTAGATCTCGATGTATGTTGCAAGATGTGCATACGGATATTCACTCGGCAGGCCATGGAATAGATTCCCCTGGATCAGCTGAATAAGGGAATTTGGGTAAGTAATGTTGGCCGCCTGAACATCCGGTCTGGCTATGCTGGTGAAGTACTGAGATGTAGTCGAGCTAGAGTAGTCCTCTAGCCTCATCCTCTATGGAAGGTCTCATGCCATGATGTGTTCTTCAGAGAAAGGATGTGGACTGGTCATAGGAGAGGGAGAGGATGATTTAAATGAGGGTCCTCTCTCTCATTGATTACCCTACACCTCTTGTTGCTCTCTCCTTCTTCTTGCAACATTAATCCATCTGCAAGTTGCTTCGATCTCTAGGTTCAAGGGAACAAGGTTTTCCCCTACAGATGTACCTCGTGTAGAAAAAAAGAAACACTACCATGCAAGTTATCAAGGTAAAAGAAATAAAACAGAAATTAAATAAAGAATAAAAGAATAAAGAAAGATTGCTCACAAATTGGGGTTTGTAATAACAATCAAGTACAAAAACCAAAGTCCCCGGCAACGACGTCAAAAACTTGTTAACTTATTGGCAAGTGTACCAATTTTATCACAAGTAGTAAAGATTAAAATGGAAGTTCAAGTGTTAAATCCACTGGGACTTTGGTTGTACTTAAGTAATGCAAGCTCAATTATTAAGCAATGAAAAGAAATAGAAGAAGAAATGATAAAGAATTGTGAGTGTGAAAATTGGGATAAAAGAAAAAGAAAAAGATAACAAGAGAAGTAAACAATAATTTAAATGCAAAAAGATGACTTCAGAATGTGATAATGTTGGGGGCCAAAACTACTTATAATGTAATGTAAAAGATTTTTTCTATCTAATAAAATCCTTGTTTCCACCCGCATCTACTAAATTACTCTATATTTGGTTTCCCGTACGAAGAGTCTAGTTTATTTATCCTTTTCCCCCAAATTTATTTGCAAAGATAAAAAGAACAAACCGCATTTAGATAAGAGATGCAAAAAAATTTGGGCAAAACAAATGTCAATCTATTTCTAGCAATGAATTTATTTAGATACTCTTCCTCAGTTCTTTAGAAAATAATCATTTTTCAATGCATTACTATCTAAACTAAACAATATATGGATGATCAAGCCATAATAATAGAAAAACACAGAGAATAGTAATAAAAACATAATTGCATTAAATAGATAATGGGAAAGAATTACATTACAAGAGTTTGGCCTCCAAGCTCCCAACAAAAGGGGTTTAGCCTCTCATAGCCATGAGAGGCTTTACACTTCAGGGGCTAATAGAAGAATGGGTTGAATGACTAATAGCAAGAAAAGGGAGAATGACTAAGAAAAAGGGTTTCCCCTAAGGGAGAGGCTCATGTTAAAAGGGTTTACTTATTCATTTTTCGCTGTTATCAATTTCTAATCTAATAATAGTGTAAAAGAAATCATGTTAAATATAACTTTTAAAGTAGTTTTCAGTAAAAGTTAACTAATTAGATTTCTAATTTGATCATTGTAAAAGAAATCATGTTAAGTACGCCTTTTCAAGTAGTTTTTACACTGTTATATATATGGTATTTTCTCATTTAAAAGAGAAGAAGAAAAAAAAAAATTATTACGTGGGTAGGAGTATTGAAGCATGCATAGGGGTAGGAAACAAACCAGCATGTCATGGCATCGCATCCTTGTTTCTTCTCAACGTAATGCTTGCAGTTAGGGCACCGTCTCCACTTTCTTCTCTTTGCATGATCAATTATCAGATCGTCGCACGTGTTCTTCAACATCTGAAACTTGTCGCAACTAATCTCCGCGTGCCATGGTGCTCTACACTGAACGCAGACAATCCTCTTGCAATGAGGGCAGTTCGAGGCTCTAACGATCATTCCCTTGTGAGGCTCACTGCACAACAACAGCGCCGAGCAATCGTTGAAGGGACAATAGAACTTGTCCTTCTCGGGAATCACGGACTCGCACAGCGCCTTCTCCCACCACATGAACACGTAGTTCGGTAGAATTGCATGGCTTGCAGAAATGAGGACTCAAATTGTCGCGGCACCCTGACTCGGGACAATTAAGGTTCAACACATTGTTTTGGAGCTTTGAGACTATGTATCTGAGGGTGCATTTGGTGCAGTAAAAGTGGCAACAGCCTTCGGGGCTAAAAGAGTCAAATATTGGCCTTGATTCGCAGCAAAATTTGTGGTTAGGGGGAACGTAGTTTTCCAGGATGGTTTCTAGGTTCAGAGTAGATGATGGAGTAGACTTTGTGGTGGCTTTTCTTTTAGCCTTCACAGTGACACAGAGGTGGTTGCCCATCTTTTTTTTACCATAAGGGTAGTGAAGTGTGTTATCAAAAATTGTTCACTTAGGTGTCACTCTGCATCTGGAGAGAATGGTGTCGGTAATAATAAGGAGGGGAGAAGGAGAAATTAAACAAACCGTAGTTTTTGAAGGGTATAATGAATAAGTAGGTTGAAAGTGTCATCAAGTGGTGAGGACGTGAGGTGTTATAACTAATCACAAATGGTAGTTTTAAAAGTTATGGAAAAATATATTGTATTGGTTTTATTTATTTATGAATTCATTTATATTTAATTTTATGATCAAAAATTGATTTTGAGTCTAAAATTTATTTTTTTTTAAATAACATGTTTAATTTTACATTTGAAAAGAATTTAAAATTAATTCTGATCCAGAATTAATTATGAGTTGAAATAATTTTTAATAGTTTAAAGTTTGATCCAAAATATCAAGGGAAGGGGAGCTAATCAAATAATATGAGAAGGTTTATTTATTTTGTTTTTGGTTCAAATAACGGTAACTTTTTTTTTGTTGTTTCACTTGAGGAAGAAAGGAAGTGTGAAAAAACGGATAATATTACCTTTTTTAGGTTGGTAAGGAGGGAGGAGAAAAATATAGATGCTTCTTTTTTCTTTTAAGGGTATTTTTCACACTATTTTTGTAATTAATCCAAAAAAAATATTTTGTAATTATTTCAAAATATTTTATCTTTATATTTATATTTAATCTTTTTAAGTACTTTTCCCTAATAATTTATCCTCTTCTATTTTAATTTCTAAATTAAATTTATCATTTAATACACTGGGTTGACCTTAATGCTATTTATTTTCATAAAAAACATGAATAAGTTTCTATTTAAGGGGGAAAAATAGATCATGCTAATACATTATCTTCAGATATAAATGGAATTCTCATCTCATTCTATAAACATTACAATGTGGTGACTAGAACTCATATTCGAAGCTTCTTTCCAGGTGTTGGTTCATCATCATAATGGTGGCCTCCCTCACCATTCGTGTCCTTTTCCATCTTCTTTCTGGCAAGTATCTTATTGATCTTGTGCAAATCATTATTGAGCTTCTGGTCCTTGTTTTGCTTTCGGGTCTTCCGGCCATCTTGCATCTTCACACCGAACTGGAATGCAGCTTTTGGCATTGCTTCCTTCTGCTCATTGTAAGTTGCCCATTCCTCTTCAGTTTCAAAGTCCCATCTATGAAGACGACCCTTTGCCTGTTCAGAGTGCACATTTCAATATTGTAACTTTTCACCACATAAATCATTTTCTAAGTGGACAACAATATGACTCAACCAAGACAAGCAGGTTGATCAATATTATTATTCCCAACTAGTTATTTGGGAGACAAAAGTTATGACATGTGTAGTACACCACTTGAAACAAAATAAAAAGAAATGCAGTCAATTTCATCGCAAGTGAACTGGATGTTACTTACCCTTCCACCCATATCCATTTTGGATAAGTCATCTTCATCATCACTGTCCACTATCTCACGGTTATATTCTTGATACCCTGGGTAACATTCAGAGTAACTCTCTGAGATGAAGTTGGGATCTTTTTCACGAGCATCTCTCTCCCTCAGCTGTTGAAGTCTCTGGTCATCTCGCTTAAACACTGATCCTAAACCCCGATCCTTTTCTTCTTGAGACATAAAGCGTGGATCTTGTGGAAGATTTAAACCTGCTTGCACATCATAAGGCTGCATATTTTGCTGAAGATACTGATCTGGGTAAGCCAGTTGTTCAGCATACTGGTATTCCTGCCACTCTCCTTGGTAGCCAGCATCAAAGGCTTGTGTTTGCATTACATCATATCCATTCTGTGACCAAACAGTGAAATCAAAGACAGAAACTCAATACAGCATCAAACATAATTCAAGCAGAACAAAACTAAATGAGGAAATCCAATAACATACTCCCTCCGGTCACGAATATAAGCAAAAAAAAAAAAACTAATTTACACTAATTAAGAAAGTTAACTAACATCATGTAATTTCACTAATCTAAAATAAAAAAATATATTTTCCTAAGCTACCCTTCATTGGAACTTGATATCAAAGAATTAAAAAGGGTCATTGAAAATACAACTCAATTAAATGGAAGATATTTTAGGGATGCTGTCATTAAATAGGGTGAAATTAGTTGAGATTTGCTAATATTTGAGACAAAGATATCACAATTTATTTTTTCTTATATTTGAGACCAGAGTAAGTATTTCTTCGTTTTTTTACTAGTTCTCAAGTCAATATAAACTTTAAACTAGAGTAAAGATGAAACAGGAGTAAGGAATCTTTTTTCTAATCATATTCACCTAGCAAAACCACAATTCAAAACTAATTATACACGGCACCAACTTACTGTTTCTTGCCACCCTTGAGGAACCATTGAAGGTGGGACAGGACCATAAGTAGGTTCTGTGACATATGAAGGTTTTTCTTTGTTCCTAGGAGACTCTTCCATGTCCTCAGAGACCGGACTTTGGCTCAAGTCTTTACCAGGTACATCATAGTGAACCCCTTCACCTACAAAAATGTCATCATCTTCTGCTCTAGCAACAGCTGGGCCTTGTTTCTCTCTTGAATGAAGAGGATTTTTCTTTATGGGAGGTGGAGGAATAATTTCTTTTTCAGTTTGATTTTTTGCCCCACCTTCAACCTTTGATGGCTTATCCTCTTTGTCAAATCCATTACCAACAGCCAAAATCTTCCCTGCATATAAAAAGGAGAGTGCCAGCAACCTATTAATTCTTATTTTCAAAAAATCATGCAAGAAAGAATACAATCAATGTTGTCATTCATAATCTCTCTCTCCAGTCATCTATATCATATGAAATCTGTCCACCATTTTCAGGTGTTGCTCTGATGTTTATCATTTTCCCACAGTGGCATTTTCCTCATAGCTATGCAGTTGATAGGCATTTTGAATTACCTGTTGATTTCTCCATGCAAAGCAAAGGTTTTGTGCCTAGTTATTTAGCAATGAGAACAAACAAGGGAGGAATGCCTCACACCAGACCTATGCTACTCCAACTCATCAAAATTTTATTTACAGTTTAACTTTAACCCAAATCATACGCATACACAAAACAATGGTTGTGAGCAAACCATCAAAATATTTTACATATAAAATGCACCCTAACTTACAGTAGCATTGTTTTGAATCAATTGCATGAACTTATATAAAGTTGCATCTAGAAGATAATAACCAAGACTCCCAAATGATCTACTCAGTGCAGTATTACCTTTTGCATCCTTTTCCTTTTTTTTCTTCTTTAGGATCTTCCCAGAAGAACCAAGACGAAGATATGACATTATTTTAGCAATTCGATCTAGAACAGATCCATCAACATTAACTGTAACCATTTCCTATGCGACAAAAAAATCAAGTTAAACAGGCAATTTTTATATAGACTAGCTGTCTGATTTAAAAGGGCAAGACAACTTTCAATCAGAATCAGCAAGATCGTAAACCTCTGGCACCGGACAGTCAGCTTTACTACGGTGCAAGGTTGTTGGAATATCATGATGGTATCCACCCTCCTACCAGATTAAAAATGAGAATTTTTGTCAGAAAATCGCTTTAAGAAAATTAAAAATAAATACAAAAAGAAACTTACAAAAAGGATTGGATCAACCAGTACATAGACGTGAGTTTTAACCCAGAACTTGCAAATAATAACCCTATTCTTATTATAGCTAATCTATAAGGCGGACTGAAGAACTCAGTTGCCTTCATTAGTCATTACTACAAGCATTATCATGTTCAGGTATCACATTCTTTATGCATATCCAAATCAAAATAAAGACAGATGCAACATGTAGTACTAGCCACAGGTCAGCATTGCATGACTTATGATCATGATTATTCTGCATTGGCTAACCTACATTACTGGCAGAGCATGGGGACCTGACTATTAAATTTGTAATGATAAAAATTAAAACTTCCAAGTCATATGACCATGACATAATTTATTTTAATAAAATTCCATGATTTGATGGTTTAATCTCAAGTCTTGACTGTGGATAAAATCTAACACTCAAGATTCACTTCTCTCACATCTCACATAATATTTAAGTTGTACACACACATACCGAGGGGAAAAAAGCCTTTGAGGACATCTATAGATTAGTGAATTGCCTATTGTTTATTTTTTGGGACACAACTAAAATATACTTGCATGCTATTAGACACACCAATTCTATGATAATATAAGAGTATAAACAAATAATAGCACAAATATAATAAGTTTTCAAAACATGCTAACTGCTAAGAATGATTGAAAATGAGGCATGTCCATGAGAATACTGTATAAGACCAAAACCTTGTTAAAAAATGGAATTCTCACCATGTTATAAATAAATGTCATTCGACCAGGGAGGAACATCTCATTTGTCTTACTAATGGTCTGAGGCTTGACAATCCACTGATAAACTGACTGAAACAAATATTATCAATAACAATGAGCTTCAATAATTCCTAAATTAACATCTAGAATATTAAAACTTAAATAGCTAAAAAAAAATATTCTCCAGTTCCTATTCTTTACAAATCTGCAAAAGAACCTTTGCAGTTGCTGTGCGAATTGACACTTGTTGGTCTTCCTTAGCAGACCTGCCAGAAAAACATTTGCACATATTAAAAATATAATTCATTAAAGACAAATTTAAGAAATCATAAAATGCTTTAATCCATGGCAGTACAATAATCCTAGTAAATTTGGGCTGAGTCTAACTCAACCTCAAAAGTTAGCTCATAGATTGAGGATTGCCTGAGCATTTATATGCTCTACTTTGACCATATTTATAGTCAATGTGAGATCTCAACAAACCCATAATGACTATTACTGAAAATTCTGATTCAAAGTTACCTGGATTTCCCCTCAACATCATCCCCAGTCTCTGGCTTCTTATCTATCTCACTTCTTACTTTGTTCAGCAATGCATAATCCAAACCTTTGACCAAATGTGTGTGTTCCACATCACCTGACCAATATCAATAAAGCCAACAAGCTAAGTCATTAGCATAAACATTTCAATCTAGGCTTAATTTTTTAGCTAAAAGCAAAGATCATTCACAAATATAATAACTCCACAATCAAGGATGAAATACTCCTTTATAAATGCAAGCAAGTCATAACATCAACGAGAACAAAATAACATATCAGAAAAGGAAAAGATTCTTGAGGCACATGGCACAGGAAATTCTAAATTCCAATCACCTTGAAAACCTCTTCACAAGATATCAAACTCTAAGATATATAGAAATTTAAGATCACCTTCACTGATATCCAGGATGAAGACGAAAATCAAAACATACTGAATCTTGAATTTCAATGCATCTTAAGCTTAGGTTTCAATGTACTGTCAAAGCACAATCCCCAACACCAAACCCTCCCAGAAACAAATCTACAACGGCAACTAGCATTCTTTACCCACACGCAACAATAAAAGAGACTTCAAACCTTAATACCTCCCCAAAGCGAGGAAGAAAACAAACTTAAGATTATTTCCTTTCACAAACCGCAAACCAAGATAGCAATTGGAAAAAAGTGGAACAAACAATAGTACAATACAAACCTCCAAGGTATTTGCTCTTCTCAATAGATAACTTGTGCGCATCAGATGACCTACAAAAGCATCACAACAAAGTTAAAAAAACTACTTTGTTTATCTTCCTCTTGAGTGTGCTATAACCGTGAAACCGGGAACCCAAACCAAAAAGATGAATCTTACCGAATATCCACAGTACCAGGTGGAGCAACTGCATGAAATCCAAGCTCAGTTTGTTCATAATCAGGATTCTGATCCTCTCTACGCTCTTTAGCTCGATCTCTGTATTTCGGCACTTCCGGTTCTTCCGGTTTTTCTTCCCTGCACAACAACCGCTATCAGAAGCATGCAATTACGACATTATGTAACCCTCTCTCCCCATTTTACATATATGCGTATATCTATATCTAAAAAAAATTGAGGTTGCGAAAAGAGATGAAATTGGAAGGGACTTACT
Source organism: Glycine max (assembly GCF_000004515.6). NCBI lineage: Eukaryota > Viridiplantae > Streptophyta > Magnoliopsida > Fabales > Fabaceae > Glycine > Glycine max. The sequence goes on along the minus strand of NC_038251.2, from coordinate 18,110,969 downwards.
TGCGGCGAATTGGTTTCTCTTTGTGGTTTTTCTTGTTGGAAGCGGTCATGTTGGGAAAGCAATCGAAATTATTGCTCGCGAAGCTTAGAATGCGCTATTGATTTGAGGAACGTTGAAAGAGAAAGATGGAATTTTTCAGTTTGGAGTGTTTCTGGTTTAGGGTTTTTCAGGGGAACGATTAGGAACAGAGGAAAACTAAAATGATGTAATAATTTGTATGTGAAAAAATTTAAATAAAAAATAAAAAAATACATGTTGTGTTGGATTATAAGTGAAAAATAGAGAGAGAAAAAAAAGATAAAGAATGAAAGATAAACAAAATTGAATTATATATTGTTTCAATGGATAAAATAATGAATAGTGATAACAATCCCCATAGACATGTGCCTGTGGCATAAAATATATTATTTCAGTAATTTATATTTAATAAAAAAAGAAAAAAGAAAAGAAAATTTTCAAATGAAAAAGGATAATTGGATAATTTAGGATAGAATGTTTTTCTCCCTCTACTTTCTGCATTCATAGTTCTTCCATCTCCATTATGTGTTCATCAAAATTGTTTCTCCCTATCCATTGTAGGTTGATATCACCACTCCAAACTCTTTGTGATCACTTTCATGTTTGATTTTTGACATTGTGAAGGATTAAAGAGCTTCATTTGCAAGATTGATTTTTGTAAGTTTATTGTTCATGGTTATTTTGTCTTTTGTTTCTCTAGTTGTTGTCGTTTGGGTTCTAGTATTGGATAAGTCACAATTACATAATTAATGGTTGGTGTATTGCATGATTTCATTGGAATAATGTGTTGATGTATCGCGTGTTTGGGGTGGAAGGGATATGGGTGTGCACTTCTTTGTTGTGACGATTTTAAAATAAGTTCAGTTAAATTGAAATTGCGATCTGACATTTTGGTGGATTTATGGGCACGATGGTTGCTTATGTGTTGGCATAGTTATTTTGAGACAGTGTGTTTTGGACGTGGATCAATTTTCAGTATTATATTCACATATTCTTGTTTTGTTATGGGGATTGTCTTTTAGTCACTTTATCAGTCAAGTAAGTTATGTGTGGACAATCATGGCTTATTGTTTATGGGTTTTTTCGGTTGGGAGTTTTGTTAAACATATGGTGAACATAATAAAATTTTGGTCATTTGTATTCTAATTAGTGAAAGACATTTTATTTTGTAAGCTCATGAGCATAGCAAAAAGAAAAAAGAAAAAAAAATAGAAAAACACAAAGATGTATGGATAAAAAGTAGAGTTTCTAATATAAGGATGTTTATTTGGTGGGCATCGAATTCTCTTTATTCATATTTAGCTGCCTAGAGTATATTTGGTTGTCTGGGGTTCTTATGCATAAGGATGTTTTTAAGGTCATCGAATCCTCTTTATTCATCTGAACCAACATGTTATTTTGATAAAAGCATTGAACGAGTTAGAAAATGGACATCTTCATTGGTAAAATCAATTTTTCAGCGTGCAAGATCTATTGGTTGCACATCACCATTTGGAGGCTAAAAATTGCAAATTGAACGCCAAAAATTCTGAATTAGAGAAGAGATTGTTACAACATATAATACAACATTACCATCAAGATAGTCTAGTGTCATAATTAGTGATGCTCTTTATAGACACTTTGACACATATCTTTCATAATCATATAATATATGTTATGCATTAGCGAGAAGGAATATTGTGCAAACTCTAACCATCTCAAATCTTACTCTCTTTATCGCTATAATGTTGTTCTCAACTCTAATGCGAATTAATGCTTGCTCCATCAGTTTGAATTAAGTCTTAGCTTGTTGCACATCTGTATTGCTCTTAGCTTTGGGATAGGTGCCTCTACCTCATGCAAATCTCTTTGAATATCAAGTAATTCTTGAAAATGAAGTCATCATTACTTTTAATTGTTTTATTTGTTGCCAACCTATTTCCTTGGTTCTTATAGAACCCATCCAAATCCAATAGTAGATATTGATATTTTCTTGGTTAGTTATGCACAAAATTTTGGATTTCATTTAACATCCAAACTTTCATTAGACACTAAAAAAATGATGATTCTAAATGTTTTGATAAGTGCATAATATACATGTTAACTCTTACGATTGTTATAAATTTAGACACACCATATGATGAAAATTTGTATTCATGATATGAATAAGGTGGTTAAGTCTATAATACATACATGTTATCCTTTTATCATTAGCGGTTAACTATAGCCCTTCTAATATTATTATCAAAAGTCACATGTGAACAAGAATTTGTTTGTCTTATGCATCAAGGACTAAACTTATTTGAGGAAAACATATGTCCTATCATTTGAGAATAATTCAACATCTATCATACGGGGATTTGATAATTGCTATGCATACTTAGTTTGTGCATCCTTTTATCAATTGTGATTAATTCTAACCTTCACTACTAGAATTAGTGTTTTCTAAGTCGGTTCTATTGAACCTTCTACGACGATTTTGAACCATCGTAAAAAAGTATGTCGTAAAATGGCAAAACATATACAACGACAGTTTTGAGACCGTCTTAGTATACTGGATTTTTTAAGACGGTTATTCCAATAACCGTCTCAGAAAGGTTAGAGATATTAAGACGGTTATTGAAATAACCGTCTTAGTAAGTCCTTAGTCTAGTTGTATTTCTACGACGGTTATGAAAATAACTGACTTAGTATGTCTAACATTCTAAGACGGTCATTATGATAACCGTCATAGAATGTAATTTTTTATTTATTTTCGGTGGGCTTTTTTATTTTTTTTGTTGGTTCTTTGGTAGCTTTAGGGCACTGTGCATTCAGTCTAAAAGGGCATTTCAACAGCTTTCTCATTATAGTGAAAAGATAGAACAAGCAATATGGAAGACTTTATAGTTTATACAATTCAAATGCAATCAAACAATCAATTGGAACAATATTACCAACAAATATTAACCAGAAACCTACATAAATGAGATAAAATTACCTCTGAGGAGATAACAAATATTGTCTTCTGATCAACATTTTTTATTATTGGAGTCATCAAGCCCTGTAGTCAAACAAAAGCTTTTAGTATTTTGTAAAATGATACTATCATACTAACAATTGAAGACTGTTGATTACCTTCTCGGTGGCAACTGCTATGGATATGTCAATAAAATCATTTAAAATCACCTCATCCTTCTCAACATTCTAGTATGCTGCCAAAATGAAAATTGGATTTCAACACTAGAAACTCTCATGAGAATAATTCAGTTTTAAGAGTGGGTATACAAAGGGGAAAAAAAGGTAAAAACAAATATATCACAAGCCAAGTTTTAAAAGAGAAACAAAATAGAGGCATATTGTGCTGAAGCCGTGTGTTTGAATACACAAAAGGTGAGTGTTTATATAGGCTTATTGTATTTATTACATATAATTAAAGGATATTTGGTTTCCTCTAAATCAAATAAGATATCATATACCTATAAACTATATTTATTACAATAAATCAAAGTTATGCTTTGATTCTCAACACCAAGAATGTAACATATCACTCCAAATTATTCTTGTATCCAAACACTTCATAAGTTCATAGTAGTTACAATTAGGCTGTCACTCCAAATTGACATGTTATGTTTGGTTTAAAATTCAAAGAAATGGACAAAAATTAAAGAGGAATGACATATACATTGGCACTACACAATACACCAGGAATGTAAAAGTATCCAAATCTCGAAGTCAAGTACTGGGTTAATCAAACAATTATATACCACCATTATAATAGTTTTTAACACTTGGCTACAGCTGTAACACCCTGAGATATTGTAAGTTATAAATTGATGTTTAATTGTATTTATTGTGTTATTTGACTATATGATAGACTTGAATGAGTTGAAGTATGCCTTGAACTAGTCATGTGTGAATTTCTTGATATGGATGTTGAATTATGTGGAGTTTTGTTGAGCTAAGTTGAAAGTATGATATTTTAGATTTTACCAAAACCTAGTTCAGTGAAATCGCAATAACGGATTCGTTAACTGTTGGATCGTCTTCAAATTTTGTCTGGATATCCCTAAGATATTTTTTTACAGTCTGACCGTTGGGATTTTTAAAATAATAACTTTGGTCTCCCTCTAAGTGAGAATGACACGCTAAGCAGAATTCCAACCGAGGGGAATTGCGTTAAGCGGCCCAAAGCTGCGCTAAGCCCAATTCCAACTGAGGGGAATTGCGCTGAGCTGCCCAAAGGTGCACTAAGCGAGCCCTAGTGTAGATGGGGCTACACTAAGCCTAAATTCTTGTGCTAAGTGCAAGAAGTGGACTTTGGCTTAGCGCGACTGACCCGTTAAGTGAAATTTGCAGGTTATAAATACGTCCTCAGCGTGAAAAACACAATTTTCACTTTCCTCTTCTCCAAAAACGCCTCCCAAACCCTAAAACCTCATTTTTCACCACCCAAGACCACCGGTGGCCGCCGTGAGCCACCGTTGAACCCCCACACCAAGAGGAACACTATAATCAGAGCGAAATCCTCAGAATCCTCCTCAAAGATTCGATGGAGAAAATCCCTCGATCCTACATTTCAAAGTTTCTTTGAGGTAATCTTGACTTCTAAGCCTTCTCCTAGCTAGTTTGAGTTCCTTTTAGTGTCTCTTATGTGTTGGGTACTGTAATAGGGTGTTTTTACACTTCCTTTGAAAAACTCTAGAGAATGAGACATTGTAAAAGTTATCTTTTTATAACATTGAGGTTATTTTTGCAGCATTCACTTAACCCCGGTCACATTGGCGTGATTGAATTTTCAAAAAGATGTTTCTTTTCTGTAGAACCCGAAATACCCTTCAGCCCTTTATGTTTTGATAGTGGTATTTGAGCCCAAATGTTGCCTTTGACCTTGTTTTTGAAACCTATGCTAAAATTCCTTCATTTTGGCATATAGAGACTTGCATTTGGAAGAACGAGCATGAATGAGAGAGACCTCTGAGTAACGAAAAGAGGAACTGACTGAGAGCTCACAATAGGTGAGAAGAGTTATTATAAAATTTACCGTTTTGACATTATAGTTAGGGTCAGGGAACCTAGCTATGAGAATATTTGTATGTCCCTGTTGCATGCTGATTTTCTTTCAAGAAAACTACATTTTTAACTAATGGGATGTGATACATTTGGTATTGATATGAATGTTGGTTTTCAAGAAAAACTATGTTCTTAACGAATGGGATATGATACATCTATTGTTGATGAATAACATTATTGTTTATTAAACTTGTGTTGTTTGAAGACCTGGGGAGTGTGAACCACATGCATGAAAAATATAATTATATGCGGAATGCGACTTATTGTTGATGTTGCTATTGGTGACTTTAATTGATATGTGGTGATGCTGATATTTACGATGATATTGATTTGAGATGACGTTGTTAATGATGATCATGTCAACATGAATTGATGTTATTATTGATGGTTATGTCAATATGGAATGAGGTTGTTGTGGTTATTGGTGATGTCATTGAAATAGAATGATGTTTATGTTGAGAAAGACATTGAAATGGAATGTTGATGATATTGGAAATGCATTGACAGGTGCATGTTGTGTATGTTTGTGGGGGGGTGTATTGGCCTTGTCGGATGTCCCTTTTGTGGGAAAATAGAGTGGTTAAAGAATCTAAGTATTTCCGAGGGGATGCTTAGGAGCTTTAATTCATCCATGATCATTGTATTTGATAGTGTCCACGTTCATATGTCGTATGTTGTGTATGTCCATGGGGGGTGCATTGACCTTGTCGGACGTCCCTTGTGTGGGAAACTAAAGTGGTTAAAGAATCTAAGCATTTCTGAGGGGATGCTTAGGAGCTTTAATTCATCCATGGTCATTGTACTTGATGGTGCCCATGTTTTATACCTCATATGACACAAACACATACATAACCACACACACACAAACACACATAGCTCCAACCAGAAACAGACACACGCACACACACACACACACACACACACACACACACACACACACACACACATATATGTGTGTGTGTGTGTGTGTGTGTGTGTGTGTGAAATTCAAATTTACTATGATTTTCATTTATTAAGGAATTTAACAGGGAAAAAGTATTCAATTAACAAGCATTTAGCGCTACATTTGAGGGATGATTATTGAATATGTATGTTCCACAATTTAAAAAAAAAAAATAGAAAATGTGTTGGTATAATAACTTCTTACCATAATTGTTTTAAAATTTTCAAATTTATTTCCTTTTATTTTTTTATAATAATCCTTTTCTTATCATAATTACGTACTATAATAACTGATTTTCCTTTCAAAATTCTCATTGATTGTTTTTAAAAAAAAATATTAGTTGAGTGTGTTTTTAATTATGAGAAAATTCACCTTATTATTCTTTCATTGTCATACTAAATATTTGACACGTGTATATTAGTATTGGATGATTAAAAAGTTGCCCATTTTTTAAAATATAAAAGAATCCAGTATAAATATGCAAAAAGATTCCCTCACAAAATGAGAAAAGAAGAACAGTTAGAATGTAACATATGTTGACACGTGTAGTTGTATTTAGTGCCTTAACAATTATATATATATATATATATATATATATATATATATATATATATATATATATATATACTCTGGACTATTTCAAAGATAACATAAGGAAATTATAACAACTCAAGACCCAACTTAATCAATTGATCAAGACTCTCTTAATTTTTGTAAATCCTCTAATACTTGCATTTTGTTCTTAATTATAAATTATGACTTTTGAAATTAAAGAGTAAAATATGGAGTGCGGATCAACTATTAATCTGATATGCTGTGTCAACATATGAACTTCAAATTTATAGACCTAGAAAGTTTAAGGTATTAACATCCAGACAAGTTAAAATTGAAATTTAAATAATATTTGAAAAAAAAATAGAAGAAAACACAACACAAAGAAAGTACATTGAGAAAATACTCACTCATCAAAGTCCAAACTCAGAAGTGTGGGAATTCAAATTGAACATTTTAAAAATTAAGATTTGATATTTTAATCTCTCTATGCAGGTATATTGGTCAAAATGAAAATCCAAACACCGATGAACAACAAATTTGAGTAAGATTTTCAAAGAATTACCTTGTACAAGCCATCGTATGTGTATACTTTACCAGTGTAATTGCTTGAAGATTCATGACCACGAATGACTCTAACAGGCACACATTGCTCGGCACAATTCTACAATTGAGCTTAAAGCATGTTAGATGTGCCTTTGTAACATCAAATCAGATAGGTTACAATGGTTAAGGAAAAAGAAACATACTTAAAAATCGTAAAGAAAAAAAAAACTGAAAATGCTTACTCAGACTAAAAGTTTGAAAAATAAAAGTTCAAAAAAACTATATAATATGCATTTAAGAGTATTTGCATTGTCTATGAAGTGTCTAAGGGTCTGTTTGCGTAAGTTTATCCAAGCATTTCTAGGGAAAGGAAATACAAAGGAAAAATGAAATAAACTTCTCAATAAGCTAATTTGTATAAGATTCTCAGATAGCTTCTATCAAAGAGGAGAGAACTTCTAGAAATTAACTTGTGCGTAAATTAATTTGAGTTTATGGAGAAACTCATTTCATTTTTTTTCTTCTTATTTTCTTCTCCTAAAAATACTTACTCAAACAAACCTAGAGACTCTAATATTGATGCATGTCTAATAGTAGATTGCACAATTTTTAAGCATGCAAAAAATGATAAAAGACGACCAATAAGGACACTAGAGGAAGTTATCATACAGGATCACTCATGTTGAATAACATCCTTAAGAATTTTGTTTTTAACCAAACCCAATGGCAATGTAATCCAAACAATAACCTCACCTAGAAGAACAAATTTACAAATTTCTATGTACATACCATAGAACTGCAGAAAATTTACAAACAATGGCATAACCTTCCCATGGACCAAAACCATAATTCTTATCATTAAATAACACAGACAGCAAAATTAATCATCAATTTATACTACTGAGAAGAAACAAGAAATTATCAACAAAATTCAAACACGAATCTAATCCCCTGCTTCCTCCTTACCCATGATTATAAGGATGTGTGCAACAAACTGTTATTTCCTAATTTGGATGACTCCTCCTCTGTTAATGATTATTGTTTGCAAGGAAAGTTCCCTGTTCTCTATCAAGTATCAAGGGCTTCTTAGTTTAAATAAATTATATTTTATACATTTGTGATGTTTACTGCTAGTGCTTGGTAATGGTTCTATTAGGCTTATTACCTTTCAGTTGAATTTAATTCAGACACATGTCCTTGAATGGTTCAAAATCAATTCTTCTCAATTCGAAAGCCAAGTAGCAAACAAGTCCTTAATAATACGAGAAGCATCTTATCTTCTCTCTCACAGGAAGAACAAAAAAACAACATAAAGGAGCCACATGCAAAAAAGAAAACAAAAAAAAAAACCTTCACAAAAACAAAAGTAACTCAAAAGTTTCATATAGATTGATCATCAACACAAAAGGGCACCCGAAATAGCACAAATGGGGAAAAAGATAAAAAAAAAACAAAACGGATGATATAAACCAAAAACAAGAAGGATAACCTAAAAAAACTCCAACTAGGAAAGGTAGGCATTGACTATTCACAAAACAAATAAATAAATAAAATACCCAAAACCTAAAATGAGCGTAGACAATCAAAATGAAAACAAAATGCAATTTGGAACAAAGGGGTGGGTTTAATAAGACAGTAAACCTGCTCTGGGAGACATCATAGATCTGGGCCTTGATGGCCATGAGCAAGGGTTTCTCGGGATTGGTGCCATCATAGGCCTTGAGCTCCTCTGCTGTGATCTCGCCGAGCTGAACCGGGGGGCGCAGAGGCGGCCCCTTAATTAGGGTTCCTTCAGCAAAACACGTCTTCGTTTAAGTTTCCCTTAATTACAAAAATGCCATGGACAACAATTCTAAGACGGTTATGTGCGACTGTCTTAGAATGCGCGACGTAAAAACAAAAAAATATTGCCCCTAATTACAAAAATGCCATCGTGGCACATTCTAAAACAGTTATTAATAATCGTTTTAGAATATGCGTCGTAAAATGAAGCTTTTTTAGTAGTGCCTTCTAATATTACTCAAAAGTCACACATGAACAAGATTTTCTTTGTCTCGTGCTCGAAAGACTAAACTTGTATGAACGAAGTGTATATCATGTCATCTGAGGGAATAATTCTACCTATATCAAAGGAATCACGCTAGCTGCATTTACTAGTTAGTTGTGCATAAAATGAATGTTATATTAGTATCTTAAGTTGTTACATTATATTAGATTTCATTTTACATCCAAACTTTTATTAGAAACTACAATAAATGTTGATCCTAAATAATATGATAAGTGTATAATGAACATGTTAACTCTTACTATTGTTTTAAATTTAGGCACACCATATGATGGAATCAAAAGGAATATTAAGTTGTTTCTTGTTTTTTAGTACAAGAAAGGAATAACTCCATACAAGTAAGAAATGTTACTCTATGCTTTCCTATTTTCAAGAGCAAGTTGAACAACAATTCAGAGCGTCTTGTCTACATCTTTCTATGACTCCTCAAGGACTTGAGACCCTGTAGTTATAACAGCAAGAAATTCAGGTTCCCTTTCAAAAGATTTCACAATGATACTTATTTTAGTTTTTGTAGCTTTAACAATTGATTCAGTTGCAATAGTAGCTGCTAATGGAAAACTTTCATATTTAGAAACCTTCTCATCGAAAATACTTATTGACAACATAACTTCAATAATATTTGATTCATATGATTTACAAAAGTGAACAATAAATGAATTGATGGAATACATAAGTGTCCAAATGTTTTTTGGCCAGCTAGGGTAAGTTGTTACAATACAAGTTTACAAGTAGACATATAATTCAATAAGAAACAGAGAAAATTATGTAGGTTGGGAGTTTGACCATATCAATAAGTAACTGGCCTTCAAATAATTGAGCCATTGACAATGTACCTTCCATATTGATAAGGAACAACTTTTCCTGATGGATCTTTCTATTGCTATATTTATTATACACAATTAAGTAAGTCTATGGTTTTTGCTAGATTCTATTTTGGAAGGACTTGATTTTAAAACAAAAACTCTAGGAATTATTATATTTAATTCTTTATCATATATCTCTTTAATATGTTCATTGAAGCATTCTTTTCTCTCCCTCACTGATTATCCAATTTCCAGCCAATAATTGTTTCTTTGTCGAAAAACCTATGGAATCCTACACAACATTCTACACTATGTTCATCATATCACTAATATTTTTTGTACTAGATAGTATAAATGACAAATCATTCTGAAACAATGGATCAAGACATTTATGATTAGTCAATGGTTCATCTCTTGATGTATGGAATATGATGTCATTTCCTATACACTATTCAAATTTTATTAACTTACTATTAATGAAATTAGAGAATTCATCCTTGCATGTCTATCATTAATATTTGGTGTAGGTTTAACATTCTTAATTACAAATGTATCAACATGTGGACCTTTTGAATGGACAATTTCAACAAGGTTGACTCATTTGAAGTGATTGATGTTGAGTAATGATGCTCAACCGAACCTAAGGATGGCAAAATGGGTCAGGCCAAGCGGGTCGGCCCGCTAGCTTGCTATCAATTTGGCGGGATGAGATGGAGAACCTGGCTCGTCAGGATGCCATTTTTTAAAAACATGTAAATACTAGTAGGTGTCTAGGGTTTGGGTTGTCACTTTGTATATTTTTTTTTAAGTTTATAGTGTTGCTCAAAAATCAAAATACATATTTGTTATTGTTTTTATATTATTTTATAAATTCAATTTCTCTAATAATTATAGGAAAATTTATATTAAAATCAAATTTAGAATAAATAATTGATATACTTTATGTTTTTTAACTAGATTTGTTTCTCTTAAGAAAAAAACTAAATTTATTAATTTGTGTTAATTTTATGAAATAAAATATTCTTTTCATTTGATGCGAGTCGGCCCACTAACCCACCCCTAAGCAAGGTGGGCCATAAATTTTAGCCCACCATAAAAAGGCGAGCCAGTCTGCCCCACTCCATTTTTGGCAGGCTAGTGGCAGGGCGGGCAAAAACAGGTTGGGCTAGCCCACTTTGCCACTCCTAGCTGAACAAGTTCTAGAATGTTCAAGCGATGCATCACCTACATAATCATATCAAAAAATGGGAAAATTGGAAACCAAAATATTTCAAAATAAAATATTTCAATCTAAAGATTTTCACTGCAAGAAAATGTTGGAAAGAAAAATATGAGAAACTTTAACAATAGGAGATTAAATAAGAAAGTAAACCTCAAGGACTATAATTTTTTTAAAATGCTTCTTGAAACAAGTTTTTGAGTTATTCAAATATTGATAACTACTAAATAATTGTACTTTGATAGTAGAAAATCAAGCAAAATTGTCTTTGAAAATAATTATTTAGCAGTTATTTGCGCTTAAATATTAAAGAATTGATGTTTTGTTGAATTTTGGCTGCAGATATAAAAACTGGAGGTGTAACAAGCAAAAAGACCAGAAAATTGAAGAAAAGAAGAAAATTTGAAGGAGGCCCAGCCCAATACGTGCGTTGAGGGCGCATCACGCGCTAAGCGGGCCAGGAAGTACAAATGCTAAGCGGGCCAGGAAGCACAAACGCTAAGCGAGGCCGGTAAGCTCGAAGATTAACAACACGTGCTGAGCATGCATTTCGCGCTAAGCGCGCGATCCAACAAAAGCACACGCTGAGTGTGCAACAGGCGCTAAACACGCAATCTGAACGCGCTAAGCACAGAGTGTCACGCTAAGCGCGCCTACGAAGGCCCAAAGTCCACTTCAACAACTATAAGCCAGACCAAGGGAGACAGACACCATGACAGAACCCCCTCTCCTAGGGGTTTCATTTACTCCCTTTCTTTCACCCCTCTTATCCCATCAGTTCTTATACCCCATCCATTGTAAAGCCCTCAATGGTCATGAGTGGCTAAACCCTTAGTTAGGGCCTAGCAGGCCTAGAAGCCAAGCGATGTATGATATACTCTTCACTATTTATCAATGCAATACCAGGTTTTCTTTCCTATTTTCTTTACTGTTTTTATCTTGCATATTCATCTTTATATTCTGTTAGGGGTTAGATGCTCAGGAGAGGGTAACTTCTAAACAAGATTTAAAGAAGGTATGCATGCATTAGTTTAGTTTTAGGGGTTAAACGCTCGGGATAGGATAACTTCTAATAGAACAAGAAGAAAAGATATCATAATAAAATCATTGCTAGACATAGAGTGATTGCATTATGCCCATGCGTCAAAGCAAACATCTAGAATTAGAACTTCATGAATTTTATCTATTGAGTCTTTGCAAAGGCATTTGGGAGATAGATAGGTAAAATAGGCTTGTCATCGTGAGACATTAGGGACAAGTAAATGAATAGATGTAGGTAGGATAGAATCACCTGAATTGGTAAAGAAAAATCATAAACTCATACATCCTAGGCAGGCCAGGCAAGTCAGTTCCCAACATTATCTTATCTTGAATTTATCTTTCTTTTTAATCTAAATCTTTTATCTTTCTTATCTTTCACTTTTCTAATCTTCTATCTTTTAATTTTATCTTTTTTGTTATCTTATAATTTTATCTTTAAATATTTTATCTTTTCTTTACCTTATCTTCTATCTTTTTCTATTTGTTATTTTAAATTTATTATCTCTTGCTTGTAAATTGGGTTTGCATTAGTCTAAGTACTAACAAAGTCCCTATGGATTCGACACTCGGACTTCCGAGTACTTTACTACGTGTGACAATTTGTTGCACTTGTCAATGAGTTGACAAATATCACATTCAAATAACTATATATAGATATTTGAATGAATGTTATCTATTTTCCATTGTAAAAATGTCTTTACAAATGGTTAACAAAATACTATAATTGTTTACCTCAAAACAAGTAAAGAATTAAAACTCCAAAACAATTATAATAAAAAAAAAAGTTTGCATGGAATCCCATAGTCCACCCCTTGGTGAAGGTTAAAACTCCAAAACAATTATAATAATAAAAAAAGTTAACATGGAATCCCCATAGTCCACCCCTTGGTGAAAGGGAATCAATCTTCAACTATGTATCATTGTGAAAGTGACTTCTCTTAGAAGTACCAATATAATAATAATAATAAATTTTTTGAAGAAAAAAAATTAAAGGATTCATAAATTGCTTGCAGGTACAATTGACGGATTTTGTGCACCTTCATTCTTGCTAGCACCACCAAAATTACATAATAGATCAAAACATTTTCTTGTCCAAATTGATAATATAATTAAATTCACATAGATGAAAAGCATTTAATCATCATAGATCAATCAAGATATATCAAAAGCATATAGAAATTGAGGTTTTTCATTTGATATGTTGGTGAACTTAACATAACTAGTTGAGTTCTATTAACACCATTATCAATTAGTTTCTCCATCTTTTATTGAACTCAATGAAATACTGAACAAGGAAATTCTAAATCATAAAGCATGAGTGCATGAAACTTGTTTAATGCTTTAGATATAGCAACAATGAAGAGCCCCTTAATAAAGGAATCAAAGGATTGTGTGGTGGGAGCTTGTTACCCAATCAGTCACCCATCAAGCCTCTCTAAGGCATGGTAATTTTTTAGTCAATGATTCAAACCCCAAAATTATGAAGAAAACTATGAAATTATGAATCCATGGAATGAACATCTTCTCTTAAGACTAAATAAAATTCTCATATTTTTAAGGGAAAAAGACTTGGTTTCACCAACGTAGTCACATTGATGCAAATGCAGCGACAATGACACAACTTCACACCAACAACCTCCATCGTCTCACTTGCGATAACCAACCTTCACGAGGGGTGCATTGAGGAAGTTGTCCCTCTAATGTTCAAAGTAGAAGCGATTGTGGAACACATTTTGGGTTTTACTAATGTAGTGACAAAGGGACGAATACATCAACAACGACGACTGTAGATCAACCACCTCCAACGAAAATAACAAAATCACCTTTACAAGAGTGTGAAGGAGAAACAATGGTTTTGCGTAGGAGCCAGAATATTTGAGTCTTCTAGCTAGAATATTAAAATCACCTTTTCCTTGTTTTCATTCTTTTTTATTTGATTTAAAAATTTTCTTCTAGCTTTACTTTTTATTTTATTAAAAATGTTTAATAATAAAATAATATTTTTTAATCCATGTCATGGGTGTTTTAATGAAGTCACCCACTGTTGAGTGGTTTGCTTAAGATTTTCCTAAAATAATACAGAAATAAGTGAAAATATTTCTCTTTATTTTATTTAGATGAGTGGAATAGAAAGAGAGAAACACATTTATATAAATATATATATATTTTTAAGAGTTATGTGAAAAACATTATTTTTTTAGAAGAATCAAAAACATACTTGAACTAATTAAAATTAAATTTAATCTAAAAAGAATAACTTTTTGCTATTTTTTCTTACATTAGATTATTCTTTATTATTCAAAAAGCATTTATAATATAAAATGTATTTATTTTTTTAGAAACAAAATAAAGGATAAAAAAATGTCTTCCTTTCCTCTTTTTTCATGTCAATTTAAAGGAGAAATTTTTCCTTATGAATCTCACATAAAAGAAAAACTTTCTTTCTCTATATTTCTCCTCCCTATAAAATAATATAATTTTAATATTTTTATTCTATTTTTATTTTTTCTATTTCTCTCTTTCCCATTTTCTTTAAAGCAAATATAGAGTTAAACTTACTTTTTTAAACTAACAAAGGTTGGTCAAATTGGTAAGAAACATACTCATTTTAAAAATTTTTAAAATAACAAAAGGTTTAATTTTAGTTTCAAAATTTTTAAAATAAATTTATAAAATTTTGTTTGAGTTTAATAAAAAATCATTTTAAAAAATTTCAATCCTATTGCAATTAATTTAAGAGTGTGTTTTTGCTAGGATAACGACGACAACAACGACAATGTTGTCAATGGCAATGATAGTAGTGTCAATGATGACAATACCAATGTTGATGGTTGTGGTACTCATAATGGTGGTTGGTGGTACTAGTGTCGGTGGTGGTGATAGTGACGATAATGATGATGGTGGTGATGTTAATGTCCATGATAATGATGGTAGTGTTAATGGTGGCAATGACGACAATAGCAGTATTGTCGATGGTGGTAGTGGTTGTGGCAATGACATTGACAACGGTTGTGGTGTTGTTGACAACACGAAAGGTTATTACCAATGTAGGAAGAGTGTGCTTTGTTAAAACTAAAAATTCAATTTACAAATCCTTTTTTCTTAGTTTTGAAAATAAAAGTAAAAGTGTTTTAAAATTAAGTTAAAAATTATTTCAATTCCATTTCCCCAAAACGTGTTTTATTTTGAAAATTATTTTTGAAAATCAAAAACAAAAAACTCACAAATACTCCAGATGGGTCCTCGTTTAAAAAAATGCTTCAATGTGACTCTTTTCATCCAATTCAGTTCAGACTAACAATGTTAGATTACAAATTCCAACGGTTCTTATTTACGAATAGTGGTTATTTTAACCCCACTATATTTATTTATTTTTAAATTAAAAAATAAAATAAAATAATTGCAAGCTAGCACTCCTGATCAGCTTGTCTACTAGTTTGTAGAGGAACCAAAGGATTTTGTATCCATTTATTGAAAAAAAAAAAGATGCACACAAAATGGTTCTCAACTCATAAAAAGTTTCAACATGTTATTTGAAATTGTGAAAACCATTTAGCACCCAATTGTAAGTTTTCACTTTCCAACCAACAACAAATATTTATTTCAACTTAACAAATAAAAAAAAAACAAAAATTTCATTCATTTGCATGAAAGGCAACAAAGAAAACCAATTCCATATGATAAATTATCCTTAGAATATCAAGCAAGTTCAAGCAACACATACCACAAGAATCAAAATTGAAAAGGAGAAAAAATTGTCGCCGCAACGTTTCAATGCACTTGCCACCTACTACTTTTGCTCCCGCCATCGCCTCTTCTTCTACTCTTTCCCCTCCAATGCTATCGACGCCGCCAACAATGTTTCCTTCAACCACTACAACAACACCTTTATCGCTGACTTTGGCATAAACTTCATATGGAAGTCATTGCCTATGGATCTACCTCGATCTTCTTTCATATCTCCAATGTACACAACAGAGAAAAAGGCTTGCAACAACATCATGATGTTTGGTGTTGTTATTCATTGGTTGATTTTTTTTTTAAATTTCAAGGAATTGGGTTTTGGCAAGATTTGGATTTGACGGGGAAGGAAAAAGTAGATGTAATTGAATTTATTTATATTTTAAAAAAAAAACTTATTTTGGCATTTAAAAATTGTCAATAGTTTTTAATTATAATTATTTCTAAAATTGTATTTTATTATAATTTCTTAATTTTAAAATAAAAAAATTATAATTTTTAGTCTTCATTATTCTATTCATAAGCAAAAATTGTAAAAACTTGTAATTTAACGCCATCAATCTTGGATGGAAATGACCTAATTAAGGCTTTTTTCTTAAAATAAAATGGGACTTAATTGAAGCTTAAAAAGTATATGTTGGCCTTTTTAAATAAAAAAGGCACCATTTTAAAATTTTAATAATTAAGCCTTTTTAAAATTGATTGACATAGCATAACTATATTTTTAAAATTGATTGACATAGCATAACTATATGTTGGCCTTTATGTCACATAGGATGCTTAAGAATAACAAGTTATATGATCAATGTAACTCATTGCATAATTTTTTTTTGGTGGATACTCATTGAGTAATTACTTATTCATTTATTGTGTATTTTTTTTATTTTTCTGATGCTTTTTATTTTATTTTATATATTAATTTTATTTTATTATCAATTTAATCGAATAGAAAGATTTTATTTATTATTTTGTTTTTTAGATAAATAAAAAAATCAATGGATGAACTATCAAAAGATCACAAATTTTTTTTGAAAAAAATAATGATCGATAGAATTAAAACAATACTTCTATACATAAACTCTTATAATACGTGTAGTACTTGAGATATGTATAAATCTCTCAACCTCAATGTGGAAAAAATTTGTGAATTAGAAACAAAATTTTATCATGATAACTTTATTGATAAAACAAAGTTGCATATTAGAATATAAGTGTCAAAGGGGTCTAGCTCAGTTGATTGAGTATGTGCATGAGTTATTGTAAATGCCTAACATTGTCTGCAATTCTTGAGAAATTTATCAACAAGTATCTAAACTATGCCAAGAACTAGTGAAAATAAGAAAACATTTAACTTTTATTTTGATTGATTAATTGATTCGAACAAGATTGTCTTTAGTGAAGACTACCAATATATAATAGTCTATCATCTTAATTATGCAATTAATGACTTAATTATAATTAAAAATTCTATTAGGTTCCTTAATTATTATAAAGTTCAATCAAGTTCTTCAATTGTTTAAATATATTTCAATTGGATCCCTCAATTATTAAAAAGTTCAATCAGGTCCTCCAATTGTTTTAAAACACTACAACCAAACTGACAGAGTTAATGGAAAATGGTACGATTATATTTTTTATAAAAATTGGAGGACCTCATTGAAATTTTAAATAATTGAGGGATCCAATTGAAGTATTTCTAAACAACTAGAGACCCAATTGTATAATTATGCCTACTCTATTCCAAGTTTTTATTCCAACTACTATAACTAAGAAATCAATTTTAACTATGAAGAATTATCTTATTCTAACTCATATAAAAAATATCTTATTCTAATTTTATTTTTATCTCATTCATACTTATAACTACTTTTATTGACTTAGGCACCATTTGGTTCAAATGTTGGAAAGAGAGACACAGTTGTAATGCACTAAAATAGAAGGAAAGAGGGAATGTGAGGTTGTTTGTTATGAGTGAAAGTTTTAAGAAAATTTATGGGACTTATGTGCTTACACTTGCATCTGAAATTTTCATCTTAAATTGTGAAGAAAAGAACTGAAAGGAAAGAGAGAAGGAAGTGTATGCATGGCAGAAGAGGGATAATGAAACATCAAAATTTCAACACTAACATAATTGATTATGCGTTCTGCATAAATTTTTATCCTTATTTTAATTTAACATTTTCATTTCTTTTACACTCTCTTTCATTTCAATTAAACAACCTAACTCAATACTCAATTTTTAGTCTCTTTCATCCCTTTTCATTCCTCCCTATCAAACATACCCATTATGTATTTGAGTATTTTTTGTGGGTATAGTCCCATCAAATTTGTTGTCAAGAAGTAAGATTAGTAAAGATTAAAGAAAACCATCATGACTTGGGTCCCAAAATTATACATCAAGTGTTTGGTAACAACAACAAAAATTAAATCATATTTCAAAAAACCGACACGACACCTATTTAAAACAACATTGAAGTTCTATTAGAAAAAACATCATTTAAGTAATATTAAAACAAAAGAAAAGTTGTTCAAGATTAATTGTCAATGAAGGTTCAAGTTGTAGTAAAATACAAGATATTGTTAGGATGTATATGCATAATTATTCGCCATTATCCAAAGGTTTCAATATATTATTTTTATTGAAATAAGAAACAAGAAAAGTATTAGTATAATTTAAGCATCTCTCACGAGGGGAGATAAGAGAATGTGACAAAAGTAATCTTTATCAATAATAATTGGATTAATTAAGGTGTTGTTTATGGTGGTTTCTTTTAATTTTAAAATTTTTAAAAGTCAAAATTAGTTTTAGTTTTGAGTTTTGAGTTTCGGTTTATTCTTTGTTTTTAGTTTTTAAAAAGATATTACAAATTGAAGATAAATAAAATGAGTCAATTGTTTTATCTTATCTGACTCTATTATGAAATAATGGCGGTGGTAGAGGTAGCGAGGTGGGAGTTGTGGCAATGACGATGATGGTGTCGGTGATGATGATGATAGTGGTAGGGCTGAAATAATGGAAACGACGATGATGGTGGTGGTACTAGAATGGTGATGATGACGATATTAGCGGTGGAATGGTAATGATTGTGTTTTAAAACCCAGACTGATCCTGCTGGTCAGACCTATTCGACCGCAACCCGGAGGTCTAGTCGGGTTGAGTTGCATATCGGATCGATCATACATTGAACTTGGTGCAACTCGGTACGACCTAACTAAGTTTACGGTTATACCGATGAGCCAATGACCTAAATCGAGTCATGCCTAAGGGAGGAAACACACTGGGTCAATTAAGGTTAGATATAAAGTTTTAATTTTTTTTAATAAAAACCGGATCATGCAGATCAATTAGTGATCTACTGGTTCAACCATTGATCCAATGCCTTGACTGGGACAATCATTGGTTCGATTTTTAAAATTTTGGGTGGTAGGGGGGAAGGGGTGGAATAGTGGCAACAGAATGATGGCGATGGTAGTAGCGGTGTAATGGTGGTGGTGGTAGTGACGATAGTAGTGCTAGAATGATGATGTTGGTGATGACAATGGTAGTGGGGTGTAATAGTGGTAGTAGTAGCGACAACAACAATGGAGGCGGTGGAACAGTGACAGCGACAATGGTGGTGGTAACGGTGTGGTGGTGGATGAGGAGGCAAAGGTGAGGTGTGGTAGTAATGACAATAATGGTGGAATGGTTAAGGTGATAGTTGTTGGCAGTGGTGGAATGGTGGTGACAACAGTGTGGTGGTGGTATAGGTGACAACGATAGGGTGAGGTGGCGGCGGCGGCGGTGGCAATGGTGGAATGGGGACAATGAAGGTGGTAACAGCGAACGCAGTGGCGGGGTGACGACGGTGATGGTTAGAATGTGTTTTTTAAAACTAAAAATCAAATTCACAAAATCTTTTTTCTTGGTTTGATAATGAATGTAAAACTGTTTTGAAATTGAGTTAAAAACCAATCTAGCTCCATTTTTCGAACCCGTTTTGTTTTGAGAATTGTATTTGAAAATCAAAAACCAAAAACTCAGAACCACCCCAAATGAGACCTAAGTTTTTAGTTTTTAGACTTTTTTAAAATTTTGTTTTTAGTCCTTGAACTAAAATTTGACTCGTCAAAGTTCCTAATTTTTTTTTCTGTCACATGTTAATGATGACGCGATGAGATTGTCATATGTTAAATTTTAAAATATTTAATTAATGGGTTTTCATTTCCTGTTGAACAATTTAAAGATGTTAAACGATTTTTGGTGGCTAGAAGTTGCAGAAATTGCTTCCCTAGTATGAAACAAACTCAGTTCATGCAATCCTTAAACCAAATATTTACAAAATTAGATTCTTAGAGGTGTTGCAAATGGAGGTGGCAAGGTTTGAGCATTATGGTTGTGAGTGAGAGAAAATCTAGGGTATTACTATTCGCACTACTAGTTTTACTAATGGCACTACCCATGTGAGTACACTTTAGCCATATCTCGAAATTGCCCCTTGAGAAATTGCACTATGGAATTGTGTTTTCGTTGTACAATTAGAGGTAAAAAAAAATAACAACGGAAGTACGTTTTCATTGTACACTTCCGTTGTTATTTTTTTCTCCCCAATTGCACAATGAAAGCACGATTTTCTTGTACAATTTTTTTGCACCTTAGGTAACACAATGAAATCATGATTTCATTGTATTATTTGATTCCACCCCTAAATAACATAACAAAATCATGATTCTATTGTGTTATTTTACTTTCACCCCCCATTGTACAATGGACATTCGACTCCGTTGTACTATTTATCCAATAACAAAATCATGATTCTATGGTGTTATTTTACTTTCACCCCCCACTATACAATGGACATTCGACTCCGTTGTACCATTTATCCAATAACACAACATAATCGCATTTTTTATGTGGATTTTTTGTTTTTTTTTATAAAATACCATAATGAAAGTATGATTTTGTTGTTTTATTCATCCAATAACACAATGAAATCATAGTTCTGTTGAGTTTTTCAAAATGTAAAAAAACAACACAACGAAAGTGCAATTCCATTGTGTTATGGGTTGAGAATCATGAAGAAATTATACTTTTGTTGTAGTGTTTTCCAAAATTAAAAAAAAATACAATGAAAGTATAATTCCATTGTGATTCTCAACCCAAAACACAGTAGAATCATACTTTTGTTGTGTATAAAAAAATGAAGAAAAAAAAAACCTTACCAAGAATACTGGGTAAGGGGAGTTGGGTGCAAGGGTTGGGGAAGAAGGAAAGGGAGATGTATGAGAGAAGGGAGAAGAGAAAAGAGAGAAGAAAAGAGACATTGGAGGGAAGGGGAGGGTGGTGAGAAGAATGGGAAAGAGGGTAGGGGAAGTAGTGGGGGTACGGAAAAACTATAGAAGAACCCCTTTTATCTATTGGGATTACTTTTTAAAAAGTGATAGTGAGAATAGTAAAATTAATAGTGTGAATATCAATTTCTATTCAGGATTAATGTTGGGCTTGGAATAGGTTGAGAATTTATTCAAATCTCTTCGCCAGATCCATCACTCCCAAATCTATCGCTACAAAAAAAACTTCATATATGGAAACTTAAAAACAAATACAAAAAGAAGATCAAAATTCCTCATGTAAGTCGAAATTCCTTCCTAGTAGAGGAACCCAAAAGAAAACATTTGATTCATTCAATAAAACTAGTGGGTGTCATGTTTCCCGAATATCATAATTGAATACTCATTGGCCACAAGTTAATATTTCATTCATCAGATAAAAATGACAAAAAGAAAGAAACCGCTACAGTAGATCACTCCACATACGCTAGTTTATTTATTTCACAACAAAATTGGAGGGAGAATAGAACAAATCGAAGGCAATTACAAGGGTATATTATGTGCCGCGTTTGACTATAGTGGAGTGAAATATTAGTTAAAAGGAAGGAGAGAAGCAAAATACTGCAGCTTATAAAAACTTCATACAAACAGTATTTTATGGTTAAAAGCGGTTAGGAAATAGTCCACTACAAATGTAATAAAATAATAATAAAATTAACGCCATGCCATCGTTTAATGATAAAAAGAAACTGATGGTAGAAACAAAAAATTAATGAAAATTTTTTATAAATCTTAATTAATCAAACTTTTATTCAGAACTAAACCAAATTTTTTAAAATAACAAATGAAACTCTTTCTACCATGAGCATGTTGATCTGCCAACAAATATTGTTCTAACTAAATAGACTTTAAGTTTGAGTCTCTCAATAATGCAGTAACAGCAAATTAAAACTAATAGAAAAAAATGATTTTTGGTTCCTGTTCTTACCATCAAACTTGATTTAGTTTTGTAGTTTTAATTTGATCAATTTAGTTTTTATATTTTAAAATAGATATATTTAGTCCTTTCACACCGAAGTCATCAACATGAATCCAAATCTACAAGTTAACTCGGCTCACCTCACATTCGGACCGAATTAGAAAAACAAACGAATTTCATAGGGGAATTGTTAGGGGCACCCAGCAACATTGCTGGTGCACCCAGCAATTTTTCAAAAACCCGAAAATACCCTTGATCAACAATTTCATTTATAAAAAGCTGTTTTTTTTTCATGGTTGCTTTCTTTGTTTTCTTCGTGGTGGTGCTTGTGCTGTGCGATATTTCTCGGTGTTGGTTGTGCTTGTGCTCTGCTTTGGTGTGATATTTGTCAACTAAGGTACATAGTTTTTCTGTGTATGACTGTTTATTTTGGGTAGTGGAATGGTGTAAGTGTTTCAGATTCGACGCAAGAAATTTTCTTCCGCCGATGACATAAATAGAATTAACCAAAATAACATTCAAAATAATCTTAAAACTAAAAATCATAAAACAAATTACTCCACGAAAGAAGCTGTCTTCTGCTGTTGACACTACAATTGCGGAAGACTGCTTCTTCCGTGGAGTAATTTGTTTTATGATTTTTAGTTTTAAGATTATTTTGAATGTTATTTTGGTTAATTCTATTTGTAATTTATGTGAAACATAAAAATATATTTCTTGGTTGAAGTGTTGATTTTTTTGCCTAGGTTGAAGTATTTTTTGGTTAAATGAACTTTGTAGGTTATAATTTTGAAATTATGTAATTAAAAGTTGAATTTGGTTGTTGTTAAAATATTGATGTATATGTAGATTAAATATTTGTGTGAGATTGTCAAATGTTGAATTAGTTCGATATTCATAGTTTGTAAATTCTTTTGGGTTGATGTATTGCTCAAATTATTTAGTTGAATGTTGAATCAGGTGATAGTTATAGTTTGAATTAAGATGGACGAAGATCAATGGGCATATTACAGTACGATGTCCGAAGAAGTTGATATGGATTTTCAAGATGAACAGAATTGTGGTGTGAATGAAGGACATGTTGATTGTTCAGATGCTTTTAATACTTCTGAGGTAATCATGTCGATCAGTTTTAGTTGTTTGGTCTAATGTATGATTTGTGTAAAAATTAATATGTCGTGGTTGTGTTCTAGGTCTTTGCAACCCGAGAAGATGTTTTGAAGTGGGCTCGAACGGTTGCCCATGAAAACGGTTTTGTTGCAGTAATTATGAGGTCTGATACATATACTGGTAGCAGAGGAAGAACTTCATTTGTGTTAATTGGGTGTGAAAGGAGCGGTAAGTACAAGTGTAGGAAGAAAGAATTTGTTAGAAGAGACACAGGCACTAGAAAATGTGGTTGTCCCTTTAAGATTCGTGGAAAACCAGTGCATGGAGGTGAAGGTTGGACGGTGAAGCTGATATGTGGGATTCACAACCATGAATTGGCGAAGACCTTAGTTGGACATCCATATGCTGGGAGATTGACAGATGATGAGAAGAATATCATTGCTGATATGACGAAGTCAAATGTGAAACCAAGAAACATTCTTCTAACATTGAAGGAGCACAACGCCAATAGTTGCACCACAATCAAACAAATCTACAATGCAAGAATTGCATATCGTTCTTCAATCAGAGGAGATGACACTGAAATGCAACACCTAATGAGGCTCCTTGAACGTGACCAATACATTCATTGGCATAGATTGAAGGATCAAAATGTGGTGCGTGATTTGTTTTGGTGTCACCCAGATGCAGTTAAGTTATGTAACACATGTCATCTTGTTTTTTTGATAGACAGTACCTACAAAACAAATAGGTACAGGCTCCCATTGCTTGACTTTGTGGGGGTGACACCAACCGGGATGACTTTCTCTGCTGGGTTTGCATATCTGGAGGGTGAGCGCGTGAATAATCTTGTATGGGCATTGGAACGGTTTCAAGGCCTTTTTTTAAGAAACGATCGTTTTCATGTTGTTATTGTCACAGACACAGACCTAGCCCTGATGAATGTTGTGAAAGTTGTGTTTCCGGAGTGTACGAATTTGTTGTGCAGGTTTCACATAGATAAGAATGTGAAGGCAAAGTGCAAATCGCTAATTGGTCAGAAGAATGCCTGGGACTACATAATGGATAGCTGGGGTAACCTGGTAGATTGTCCTTCAGAACAGGAGTTCCCTGAGCTCCTTCAAAGGTTTCAAGTAGCGTGTTCCCCGTGGCCAATGTTCGTTGACTATGTATGTGAGACATGGATTGTCCCACACAAGGGGAAATTTATCACGGCCTGGACGAATAAGGTGATGCACCTAGGAAACACAACAACAAATAGGTATTTAAATGTTTTTTTATTTTAGTCAAGTTTCTTTTAATGATTGTTAGGAACATTATTGTTATTAATTTGTCTTTCTATTGTGTGTTTTAAATGTAGGGTTGAATCTGCTCATTGGTCTCTGAAAAGGGTATTACAGAATAGCGTTGGAGACATCTGTGGTGTTTGGGATGCAATGAAAAACATGATGACGCTGCAACACACTGAAATTAGAGCATCCTTCGAAACAAGTACAAATGTTGTTGGTCATGTTTTTAAGAAAACCTTATACAAGAGGCTTCTGGGAATGGTGTCAAGGTACACTTTAAATGAAATTTCGGTTGAGTTTGAGCGCGTACGTCATTTCAAAGACAATCTGTCTTGTTGTGGTTGTGTCTTGAGAACCATGCTAGGTCTTCCTTGTGCATGCGAGCTACAAAGGTATGATGGTGGCAGCATCCCACTGGATGCAGTCCATATGTACTGGAGGAGACTTAGTTTTTCTGACCAGGGGCTATGTGAGGCCGAAGTGAGCTTCAAGGAAGAGATGGATAGAATATATAAAAGATTCAAGGAACTTGATGTTTGCAGGAAAGTTACTTTCAAGAGTAAACTCTGAGAATTTGCGTTTCCCGATGAGACCTCTATGTGTCCTCCTCCAACAAAGGTTAAGACGAAAGGTGCCCCGAAAAAGGTAATGAAAATAAGCGAAAGATCGACAAAGCGTGATCCATCTTATTGGGAGTATGTTAATGCTTATCATTCTGTTCAAAACAGCAACACATCAGTCAGACGCAGTGCATCATATTTTGAACCACCGAAGCCAGCAAGGATGATCCCCATTTTGGATCAATTTCCGCCATTTATGCATGGTTTCATTGAGGAAGTTGTTGATGTGAAAGCGGATGGTAATTGTTGATATCGATCAATTTTTGCTTTGTTAGGTATGGGAGAAGAGTGTTGGGCCGTGATGCGTAACGAATTGATTAAAGAACTTGGCAAATGGTCGCAAGACTACATAAAGATCTTTGGTGGCACGGAGAGATATGAACAGCTGAGGTTGTCCCTACACGTGGATGGGTTATCCAAGGTATGTGTTTTATGCTTTTTATTTATATAAATAATGTTTACATGAGTGACACATGTATTTTTTTTGTGATTTAGGTTAGTATGGACAAATGGATGGATATAACGGATATGGGATATGTAATTGCGTCAAGATATAATGTAATCCTTATATCGTTGTCACGACAACAAAGCTTCACATTTTTTCCTCTCAGAAGTCGACCACTGGCCGATTCTTCTACGCACCGCATGATATGCGTCGGTCATGTGTTTGACAGTCATTTTGTTCAGATCCATTGAAAATTCATTTACTCAAATAATTTCAATTATTGAATGAGTTGGTTTGTTCGTCTAAGTTATTATTGTAATTTCACTTAACACAAGTTTATCTGAAAGATCATTGTCCCTTATCGCCTATGGCGTTGTTGTGGTCAAGCATTTCGTATCCGGAGGCAAAACAATGGCCAACTGCATATGTAGGTAGAATGCAACACTACTTAAGCCTAATGACAATTAATACAATGCACGTAGACCTAACCGGACACTGAACTTGTAATATTTATTTATCTATATTTATGATTGGATTTAAGTTCATGTAATTAATGAATTGTTGCGTGAACAAATTGACTAGCTTGTCCAAATTGTTATATTTGTGTTCAACTGAATGCTAGTTATATGTTTGTAACATGCCCAAAACCAACTTTTTTTTTATTTTTGGTGCCTCGGTTTGAGGTCCGATTCGATGGAACGGGGCACTGCTTTTATTTTTTTTGGGTTCCTTGACGTGCAAACATGACAAATAGCGGCCCTCAATAGTCTCAAGCGGCTCCCACATTATTTTTAAAAAAGCCCGAATAGGGGTACTTAGGCATGTTTCTAACAGGCCCAAAACCAACTTTTTTTATTTTTGGTGCCTCGGTTTGATGTCCGATTCGATGGAACGGGGCGCTGCTTTTATTTTTTTTGGGTTCCTTGACGTGCAAACATGACAAATAGCGGCTCTCGACAGTCTCAAGCGGCTCCCACATTATTTTTAAAAAAGCCCGAACATGGGTACTTAGGCATGTTTCTAACAGGCCCAAAACCAACTTTTTTATTTATTTTTGGTGCCTCGGTTTGATGTCTGATTCGATGGAACGGGGCACTGCTTTTATTTTTTTGGGTTCCTTGATGTGCAAACATGACAAATAGCGACCCTCGACAGTCTCAAGCGGCTCCCACATAATTTTAAAAAAAGCCCGAACAGGGATACTTAGGCATGTTTCTAACAGGCCCAAAACCAACTTTTAAATGTCTTTACTGTACGCATATATACGGTTAAATTATATAATTTCAGAATAGTTATAAATTTTAACATTTAAATTACAAATTAAATTTTAATAACAAAGAAAATTTGACCAAAATTGGGATAAATTAATTTTACCTCACATTCAAAATGGTTTTACATCAATTTTTCTTCTAAAAAAACCAGATGTACTAAAAACAAAAAATAGAGATGTTTTGATTATTTTTTAAAAGTTTGTTAGTCACCATAACATTGGTTTAAAATATAAATCAATTTTATCAGTGACTAATTTTTTTATAAAGGCAAATATTTACTACTACTAAAAAAGTAATAAATACTGATACAACTTAATTTTATTTATTAAATACTATTTTAATTCTAAAATACTATCTTTTCCTAAAATAAATACTATAAATAATAAGTTTATGTTACATATTTTTTTTCTTTAATAAAATTGTGATGTCATAATTTTTATTTTTTCTTTCCATATTTGAATGAATGGAATAACATATTATTTTCTACATGACAATTTTTTTTCTTTTCCTAAAACAAATAATATTTATATATTGATATTAAATTACAAAGCAGGCGAAAATCTCCTTGTTAAATTATTTTATCTTTTTTATTTCATATATTCAAATACAATTATAAATGTGACTCATGTGTGTGGTTTATATTTAAATTTCAAAGCATATATTTATAGAGAGACAAACATAAATCATAAATGATGCAAGTAAATGTGTTTTATCACATACATAAACAAATACTAAAATTAATAATTTAAGTACAATAAAAATATAAATTCTAATCCATGCAGCGTCTTTGGTGTGGCCTAAGACTTTCATCTGTGGCGTCACCTCTAGCTCTCCTCAGACAATGAGTCATGATGTCATATAAGTCAGTGCCTTCAGTGACCATCCTGAGGTTGATGACCCGCTCCAAATCCTCAGCAATCGCTCCTAAATCCTCAGCCATCCCCTGACATCCTTCGCAGTCAACCTGTCACAGTCAAAATAACAAAGTCAGTATCACATTTTTAAAAAATTTAAATTATGAGAAATTACAGAAGTTATGCTTACCACTGAATGCGTAGGGAGATAGGACGCGATTGAAACCTCGGGGATGGGTGGCTCGACGAACTCCTCATCATGAGGGGGAGGTGGATGTCTCGGCTCAGCAGTTTCCTCGGTTCGCGTGACAAACGTGTGCGATATCTGAAAAAACCACTTCATGTAGTCTGGCGCCACTGGTCCAGGAACTACACAGAGCTCCCCTGAAAGCACCAAATGGTCTGAAAAATGCAACCACCGGTCATCTATATCATCACCCGTCAAAGAATCACAAATCGGCGGCGGAGGGACCGTCTGAAGATAGCCAAACTGTCAAAGAACCCGCTCAGGTCGAACGTACACCACAATCTGACCCCATCTGAGCTGGCCGGTGTACGACGATATCAAGTCAAAGCCCCTGACTCCCCGGTGCTCAGCATAGGGCATCCAACACACGTCAGTCACAGTCAGGGCATCCAGACGTCTCCGATACGGGGCTCCCTTGATCCCCGTCATATGAGCCTTACCCGTAAGCCACCTGCAGACCCGTGGGCTCCCCTCATCATAAGCATCATGAACGACGCATGTATGCACTATAGGAAAGTGCTCGTATATCCAGCACTACAAACACATAGTCAACATCAATAAAAAAAAAAGGGATTCAATGCTACTTCAATTTAAATTATCAGTAATAATAAGTACCTGGAGAAGTATAATATAACTGCCCAACTGCCGTGTAGAGGCCTGCGACGCGTCATTCAGATGCTCGTACATGTGAACTAATGCAGCCGCTCCCCAGGAGAATCCCCCTACTTGGGCCAGGTCCCTGAAAGCCTCTAGGTGCATGACATGTACATGGGTTGAACTCTTGTTGGCGAAAAGAGTACAACCCACCAAGTGGAGCAGATACGTTCGGGCTGCTACAACCCATCGTCTGGCCCTGCACTGGCTCTCATACAAGTCCTGAAGCCACCCCAACCGGACATGAGGCCTACCAGCCTGTCGAGTCTCAAATGTAGCCTCCTCATGACTGACCTCAAGAAGCTCCGTCAGTAGACCAATCGGGTCTGAAGTAACCAGCGGCTCGAACTTATGCAGCGCGCCAGTGATGGGGACGTGTAGGAGTGACGCCACGTCATCCAGCGTGATCGTCAACTCGCCTACTGGCAGGTGGAACGTGCTAGTCTCGCGATGCCACCTCTCGATGAAGGCGGATATGAGTCCAGGATCAGTGGTGATAATAGAACACCTGATCAGTGGACTCAATTCGGTGGCATCAATCATGCCTTCGATCTGAGGCGCTAGTCTCCCAATTTTATCTACTTTTCTACCATGGGAGACCAACTTCAGATCAAGTTGTTCCTAAATTGAATAACAATTTATAATAACGTGTATATAAAAAACGATCCAACTACAAATAATTTTTATGTAATTAGTCAACATTAAAAACTACGTACCTGGCCACTCCAGATGCTGTGTGTGACATGCTCAGCAAAACCGGTCAAAATCGATGGGTCGCGTGGTCCACCGGGGAATCCCTCATCTGCAGCAAGTGACCCCAAGCTCCCATCAGTAGCCATTCCCTCTGTGTGAACAGCATCGGCGGCGCCTGTCATCTCTGGGGTGGCATCAGACACATGAGGAACATCCTCATGCGACTGAGGCACATCCTCAGGTCTCTCTGTGACGTCCTCACGCAGACAAACCCGTTGCCTACATGCTGAAGCA
Source organism: Glycine max (assembly GCF_000004515.6). Taxonomy (NCBI): domain Eukaryota; kingdom Viridiplantae; phylum Streptophyta; class Magnoliopsida; order Fabales; family Fabaceae; genus Glycine; species Glycine max. The sequence continues at coordinate 18,081,241 of NC_038251.2, read as the reverse complement.
GTAGGCCTGCGACGCCGAGGAACATCAACCTGATGCGCATCCTCATTAATGCCTCTACCTTTACTAGCTCCTAACGCACGACCTAAACCTCGTGTTCTAACCATGATCTGAAATCATGAAGAACATTTACTTTTTTCGGTCAAATTAAATATTCAAATAATTGGTAACAAAGCTTTGTCATTACAAATTTGTTCAAACACATGTTTTGTATGTTTCTTACTAATTTGGTCAAATTAAGTTTTCAAACCTCTATTTGCATGTAAGGTTGAAAACTTTGTAGGGCCTTTTGTTAAGAATATCTTCATATCTAATTCTAATGCCACTGTGTCCAAATGTATCATTTCACGACTAATACAATTTAGTTTATGTTGGTTCACTCAATTGGATGGGTAAGGTGCGTGTAATCAATTGGATGGGTAAGGTACTCTTTGACACTGTTCTCGCTTCCTACACATAAAAAGAGGTTAAAAGGGTCTGCAAAGTAGTTCTTTGGACCAATTTATTTTAAATCCTATCAAAAGACAACATGGAGTGCATGTAATCAATTGGTTTGGTTTGGTTTCGAGAGGTTGGAATTTTGGTTAAGTTACAACAACAGGAACCAAATGTTTTGGTTTACTCCATATGTCTACCTTCACAAATGAGATTCACTCATTTTTCAAGCCCTGATATGCTTAAATGTAACATTGTGTGATGATGAGATGCGATGTTGTATTTGTGATTCGCCGATTTCTACTTATCTCATATGGTATCAGCTTTGAATTCCTATGCTTATAACAGTGCTTAGATTGTGTAGGTATCAGATTAGACAAATTTGTTTTCAATATCAAAAGAATTCCCATGAAGTATTTAAGACATCTTATTTTAGAAATCAATTAATCTTTGTTTCACTTCGTTAATCCACTTTAAGATAAATTATACTTTTAATTGTGATTTCATGATCAAGTCAAAGATCAAACTCCAGATCTTAATTAAAAAGATTCAGCTATCAAATCACTTGTGTTAATAACTTTTAATTGTCATTACATTATGTTGTCACACGTGAATTGATGTCAGTATTATTTAACCAAAGACACATATGCACATTTACCTGATATATGTGGGGGGATTAGAATATAGAATGTCACTAACAAAAATTTAGAATCAAATACCGAAATATAACTAATGGCGTGTCTCCATTTGAGGAGTTCTTCTTCCCCTAACACTCAGTTTCTGAGACTAAAATTTATGTTTTGAACTTCCAATCATACATATAATAAGCACATGGTGACAGTCTATAGTATATGCCCTTGTATGAGGTTTAAGCTTTGTACAAAAGGTACATATCTTTAAGATTCACTGCTGTAAAGTTTTAGGTTTAGTGGAGTCTTTATAATTTTGTCCACAAATGTTTGGAAAGGCAACAACAGGGACACAGTCATTTAGACATCCTAACAATTCAATTTAAACATCCTAATGCATATATAAATCACACCAAATATAATTTCAATTTACATATAAATGCAATTTTTAATAGCAACTAAATAACACAAACTAACTAATAATATGAACAAAATCATGGTTCATGTATAATCTAAAAAAAAAAGCAAAAAAAAAACAAAATACACAGCAAAACTTGATCCGCGAAAGAAGTTTCGCAGGTTCTTCAGCGAGAAGGACATGTACCCTGCAAAAGCTTCCGCATGTTCTTCCGCGACAAGAACATGTAGCCTGCGGAAGAAGGTTCTGAAGGATCTTCCGCGGGATCCGCGGAAGACAACGTTCTTCCGCTGAATCCCGCGAAAGATCCTGCAGAACCTTTTTCCGCTGGATCATGCGAAAGATCCTGCAAAACCTTCTTCCGCAGGAATCCGCGGAAGAACCTTTCACATTTCTTCTGCAGGACCCCACGGAAGAACACCTTCTTCCGCTACAATACCCAAAAGCCACTCTCACACGCGCGGAAGAAGGTTCTTCTCGCGGAAGAACCTTCGTCTTCAACCTTAACCACCACCGATCACTAATATCGTCTACCCTAAGGTTCCTACGACCATTTACGCCATCAAACATATACGAGGAGGTTAGAAGACTAACCTTGATGGCGGAAGAAACGAACAAACAAAGCCAATGGAGGATGCCAATATCCGGGGAGAACGCAATGAGATTCAAATGAAGGGAACCAAATTTGAAATGGAGAAGCAAATGAGGGCGCGGAGGAAGAAGGGAATAAGCCAATATCCGGGAAGAAGAAGCACGAATGGAGATTGTTGGGTGCACGGGGAAGAAGAAACAAGCGCGGAAGCAAGGGGAAGAAGAAACAGGCGTGGAAGAAGAAGTGTTTTTTTTTTAAAAAAATATATTAACTTTTATTTTTTAAATGAAGGGTATTTTTGGTATTTCCTTGAATTGTTGGGTGCACCAGCAATTTTGCTGGGTGCACCTAACAACGCCCATTTCACAGTTGTTTAAAAAATTGAATTGGATCCACCTGGGCTTAACATGTGGTGGGTCGGGATCCACCTAAAAAATTACACAAGCTTAAACTAAAATAATCCTAATTTAATAGACACAATAATATGTCTTGTTGTAGGTGTGGTGCGATGTAGTGTGTGAACAGTAAAAAAGTTATTTATTTAATATTTTTTAATTCATTCAATTTTTTTTTTTAAAAAGAATTAATTTTTGTAATTTTATTTTACTTTTAGGTACACTGGTGGGTCATCTCATTTAACTCACAATCCATGATGGATTAAGTGGAATTATTTTTTCTTTCAAAATTAAATTATAAGTGAATCTTGTTGAATTAACTTATTTATAGGATGAGTTAAGATGAGATAGATTTAATGGTTAGCATCAGTTTGATTTTGACAAGTCTAGTTCACATTGATATACGTGTATTTAGATCATAGAAAAAAATATATATTCCTATATTTTATGTATTAAAGAAACTTTCTCCATCTCTATAAAAAAAAAAAAAAAAAAAACAAAAAGAAACTTTCTCCGCCTGCAGGTGAACCTGAAATGTGAAAAGGATACGGCGATGAGAAGGAAAAATGCAAAAGAACATGGCTTTTATGTAGTTCAATTTATCATGTACTGCATCAACATATACACGTATTTGCATTGTAATAATCACCTCGGATTCCTTTGGTTGGCAATTACAATGATCTGTCCAAATTAACATGCCTTGTGTATGGGCTTAAATAAGAAACTATTGTTTGATAAAAAAAGAAGAAATTATTAAAGAATTGTTATATTCAAGGTAAATTACATTGTCTCCCTTGTAAAAGGATAGTTTATATGAATTTGTACTAGTTAGAATAGTTTATATATATATAATATGCATTGTCTCCATGCTTAAAGTTTATATATTTTTTTAAATACATAGAAAAGTTAAAGTGAGACACCAGTGATTTGCATAGGAGAATATGATGAGTGCTTGAGTATATAAAATTAAGGCTAAAATTAGTCACCCATCTTATTATTTTCTATATTATTTTTTTGAGTTTAAAAAGGTTTCATGTTAAACCCTTTAAAGTGTTTGTTAGATTAAATCGATTGTTTTGTTAATTTTTTAAACCAACTATTAGTTTTTGCTGACATGATAAATATTGATTTAAATGACTTCTGTCACTAACGTGGCATCAAATTGACCAATTTAATGTGATAAGGTAACAAAAATATCAATTTAATTTTTAAAGAGATCAAAATATTTTTTTTAAAGAAACTTATAAAATCAAACTCAAATTAAAAAAAAATAAGACAAGGGATACAAATATATTGTAGCCTAAAATTAAACGTGTATCATCATAATAAGCTGAATTAATACTAGTCACGTTTTTGCTGGACCACTGCATCGGTTGTAACGCCGGTGAAAGCATAGTATGCTACTATATATATAACCTTAGCATAATTGAAAAGGTGGATTAATTGAAGAGTCTTCACAAGATGGCAAAGCAAAATTTTCCTATGGATTGCTCCTTTGTCTGCATAACCTTAATCCAGTTCATTGCTTCAATGAGTTTCAGCAAATCCCAGAGCCTCATAAACGAAACTAATACCAGCACAACTACCACTACTACTAAGGCCTTTTTCATATTAGGTGACTCTACTGTAGATTCTGGCAACAACAACTACATAAACACTATTCCTGAGAACAAAGCAGATTACAAGCCATATGGACAAAATGGTTTTTTTCAAGAACCCACTGGACGATTCTCAGATGGCCGTGTCATTGTAGATTTCATAGGTATGTGCTAACATATATCCTATTTTCTTTTTCAATGTTAAATTTACCTTCAAATGCAGAACTCTATTATTTACCACGGAACACATGGATCAACTGATGTGAAGTTGTTTTAGCTTAATCAATGATCTCGAATTCCAAATTCCAAATATGCAATGTTGCATTGAATACTGAGGGAGAGTTTTACTTTCGGTAGTCTTATTTGATAGGAATAGGATTGTTTTTTATAGAGGATTTCTATGTTTTACGCACAAAAAAGAACTCTATTATTTTTTATGTAATATTGTAATAATTCAATGACCAGAAAAGGAGTGATCATGAGACACGTTTTGGTTACTTCATTGAATTTTTCTTGTTTTTGAAGCCAATATTATATTTTGTCCTTGGTGTGTGCTAAATTAACTTTTACTACATGCTGATACAGCTGAATATATTTGTGTATTTTCTTCTTTTTCTGATACAGCTGAATATGCTAATCTGCCACTAATTCCTCCGTTTTTACAACCAAATGCTGATTATAGTAACGGTGCCAACTTTGCTTCTGGTGGGGCCGGTGTTCTTGTTGAAACCAATCAGGGACTGGTAAATTACTATATTCATTGAAAAAGCATGTGATATGTGCCACGATTGCTATCTTAGATATTAACATCATTCATTATTTTCCACCTGTATATCTATGTGACTTGTAACTTGTGAACCAGACTTATGTAGAACTCCATAATAAGTTGCTATTTATATATAGGTGATTGACCTTCAAACACAATTAAGTCACTTTGAAGAAGTGAGAATATTATTATCAGAAAAGCTTGGAGAGAAGAAGGCAAAGGAATTGATCTCAGAAGCAATTTATTTCTTTAGCATAGGAAGCAACGATTACATGGGTGGTTATCTAGGTAACCCGAAAATGCAAGAAAGCTACAATCCTGAACAATATATTAGAATGGTCATTGGAAACTTGACACAGGCAATCCAAGTAAGCCTAATTAGCTACAAAATTAAATAAACTAAATATAGTCCAAATTAGCTTTCTTAATAAAAAAAAAATATAACAAATTAATCTCTTTCGGTGTGTACAGACTCTATATGAGAAAGGGGCTAGAAAGTTTGGGTTCTTAAGTTTGTCTCCTTTGGGTTGTTTGCCAGCTCTTAGAGCTTTAAACCCGGAAGCCAACAAAGATGGTTGTTTTGAAGCAGCTTCTGCTCTTGCTCTAGCACATAATAATGCTTTGAGTAATGTCCTCACAAGCCTCGAGCATGTCCTTGAAGGATTCATGTACTCTAACTCTAATTTCTATGATTGGCTTCGAGAAAGAATAGATGACCCCCCAAATTATGGTAAGTATAGTAATTTGCTAACACAATTTTTAGCTCATTTTTTTAAATACGCTGTTAAAATTTATGAAAATTATAAAATCAGAAGAAAAAATCACATGAAACATACAAAATTTTATTATTTTTAATAAATTTCAACTAATAAAAAATTGTATTCAGAAGAGTGTGATAGAGAATGTATTTCTATCATTTTTCATTAATTAATCATCCTAACTGTCACTAATACATGCAAATCACAACCCGTAACAAATCAAAACTTGTTTTTTGTGGAAGGTTTTAACGATGGAGTTAATGCTTGCTGTGGAAGTGGACCTTATGGGGGTGTCTTCACTTGTGGGGGTACAAAGAAAATTAAAGAGTTCAGTTTATGTGACAATGTTGGCGATTTTGTATGGTGGGATTCTTTTCACCCAACAGAGAAGATCCATGAGCAATTCGCTAAGGCGTTATGGAATGGACCAGCTTCCTCGGTAGGGCCATACAATTTAGAAAACTTCTTCAACAAAGAGATCAAGCTCACTATTGCTGATGTAGTTGATGCCCCAGAAATTCACCATGGAGAATTTCACTACTGAGTTTATTTTAAAAAAGAAACAATAAAAGTTAAAATAACATTAGAAATTTTGAATATTTGTATGTTATATACAAATTCAAAATATGAGCAAAGTGTGTGACTTTAGTGTTTAGTGCGAATCCTGGCGCTTTAAGCACCAAATCTTCGAACTTTAAGTGCTTTGCTTTCCTGTATAAAAACAGCAAAAACATAGGTAAAAATGAGGACTTCAAATGGATCTTTGGACTCAATGAATTTTCTACTCTTTTATATTGCTAATCTTTTCATTATTTATTTAATAAGTGGCAATTTTATTCAATTCCCAATCTATATGAAATTTGAAAATATTAGTTACCCTTAATACTTACTATGATTTTAACTTTAGATTTACAGATTTCTCAACCTTATTGTGAAAAAATTTGTGAATTAATTGGCAGAGTTATCATGATGATTTTATTGAACAATAAAAGTTGCATATCATAACACAAGCCTGATATTATAAGCTTGATGTTCATTGTTATAAATAAATTGTGAAATTTATCAACAAGTTTTTAAACTATGTCAAGGACTAGTAAAACCAAAATAACATTTGACTTTTTTCTTTTATTGATGGATTGATTCGTTTGATATTGATTTTTACTATTAATTCAGTTACTACATTTGAGAAATCAAATTTAGGTATTATGAATAATCTCAGTCTAAACTTTTGGTCAATTAGTCTTATTCACACTTATAATTCATTATATTGACTTAAATATTGAAGTATATTTCCATCAAATTTGTTGTCAAGATCACTAAGGAAGGCCATCATGATTTGAGTCCCAAGCCCACGTCAAGTTTTGGGTAACAAAAAAAAAAATCAAATCTGATAATAAAGCTATTTGAAACATCAATTTTCCTCATAAATAATATTACAATAAAAAAACAAGATATTCATAATTAGATGTAGATGATACAAAATATTTGCCATATTCCAGCGGTATGCTGGGAGGTATATTCATAATTATTTGCCATTGTTCCTAGGTTGGTTTATATTGAAAATAAAAAGTCTAATTTAAGTATTTCTTTCTTTTTGAATTTTTTTAAAATGTTTCTTAAGAGACGAGAATGTAATTTATTTGTAAGTATAAAAGTAAACTTGATCGATAACACTTTATTTATTATAACGAATGAAAAACTCTTTCTACGTAGATCCGCAAATAAAGATTGCTCTGACAAATTAGAAATTTCAAGTTTGTGTGTCTTCAGAATGCAGCAACAATAAATTAATTAACACGAAGAGGAAAAATTATGCTATCTTTATTTGTTGTTATAAAAAATATCTTTCTACGTAGATCCGCAAATAAAAATTGCTCTGACTAATTACAAATTTCAAGTTTGTGTCTCTTGAGAATGCAGCAACAACAAATTAATTAAAACTAAGAGGAAAAACTATGCTATCTTTAATTGTTGTATCTACCTGGACTTAATATAGTTGGCTGCCAGAGTGTGATATTCAGATACCGGCCAAAAAAACGGAAAAAATGGAAAAGTCTTCCATTTTATGTATTAAAGAAACTGTAACCATTGTAAAGGGTCTAATTCAATTGCTTGAATAAAAGTTCATGAGTAATTATGAATCATATGATATTATTTTCGATTCTTATGAATAATATTTTTTTTAAAAAAAAAAGAAAAAACTGTCTCCGTATGCAGCAGGTGAAAGTGAAGAGGATATCGGCCATGAGAATGAAAAATGCAAAAAATAAAAATATGAAAAAAAAAGCTTTTCACTGGTAGTTCATTTTATCCCTTACAGGGCCAGCCCTTGGCCTTGATCAAGGGGCGATGGCCAAGGTTCATGACTTAGAGGAACCCAGAATTTGTAGAAAAATATATAGGTATATAGTAAAAAAGAATCTACATCATTTTTATAAATAGATTAAAATTGTTGTTTTATTTTATATATTTTTATTTAAATTAAAATATGGCATGTGATTAAGAAATATCATTCTTTTAATTGTTGGTTTTTCTTCTTCTAATGGTTTTATTCATAAACCAATGTCAAATAAAAATTTCTAATTAATTGTGACATATTAACATGTAATAGATCTTTAATAACTGACATGCTTATTTTTTTTCCAACAAAATAAAAACTACAAACTAAAAATTTAATTATAAAAGAATTAAACCTAAAATTTAATAATATTGATAATGAACATAAATATACGTAAGTTTTAATCCAAAATGATGATATTTTTTAGATAATAGATGATAGGGATAGAGCAAAACACTTTTTTAATAGCCAAATCTTAAATAAATTATAATTTAAAATTGATTTATTAAATTTAACCAACAACTAAAATAATCATAATAATTAATCACACACCATAAAAATTATATATATTTATATAAATTAAACAAAAAATATAAGCTATAGAATTGCAGTCGGAGAAAAGAGATTTAGTTTATAAAATTCACAATAACAACTCTAATGATAGGAATTCTTTATTTAATTTAGATATCATATTTAAAATTTTGAAAGTATAATTGACTCTCAATTTTTATTAAAGGAAAACTTATTTTTTAATTCAAGAATAATATATTCCCTGCTTCAAACAATAGAATAACCTTTATTATCTATTTATTTTATTAAAATTATTTAGAAAAAAATTAAGCGACCTTAAAAATTATTGAGAATGATGGTTGTATATTTTTTTAGAAGTGTATCATCTTCAGTTATAAGAGAACATATGAAGAGGAGAGAGTGCATGTAAAATCTAATACGAAATGAAAAAGGAAGATAAACATAGGAAAAAAAATAGAGAAGTTATGAAAAATAAAATTACATAATATCAATATAGAAAAAAAATATAGTATACACATATTGTGTATATTTGTTTTTTATAGGGGTGTATTTATATATAAATGTTTCCACTAAATATTTTTTTGAATGCATAAATTAAATGATAGATGATAACATTAGTAAATTGAATAAAAAATATTATATATATATATATATATATATATATATATATATATATATTTTAAATTTATTAAAATCATGTTATTCACTTAATATAATAAATTATATATTATTTTAATGAAATTCTGTATTTATTTTTTATGAAATATATATTTATATTTTTAATATTTATATATAACAAGAACCCCAGAATGTCAGGACCAATCCTATTTACTGCATCTATGCAATATATATTTAGGATTTTAAAAAATATTAACATAAAAAAATTCTATATATTTTAAAAAATACTTTACGAGAATGTTACGACTTTTAAGATTTTCTTAAAAGAATTTTATAATTTGAATTTTAATAAATTTATAAGACATGAATTCATAAGATTTAGAAGGACCTTATGAATTTACAAGATTTTAAAGGACTCTATAAATTTTTAGAAAACATTCAAAATTATAAGAGTCTATAAAAATATAATTGATCATCTACAAATTTTGCTTCCACTCATTGAAAACTAATGAACCTTCATAGGTGCACCATGAGGAATAAAAGGTTTCTCGTTGAGTCTAGGCTTTGTACAATAACCACTTTCATGCATAAATTTTAATAGATGAGATAAGTTTCACATAACTCAACTTACCATTGTTAAAAATGTTGTTATTTCTTATCAATCAAATCCCTCGATACGATGCATGCAAGAAAATGTATCTAAATTTGTGGAGCTTTTAGTGTTGAAGTGAATCCCCATTTGAGTATATAGCTAAAAATGATTGTCCTTGTATTAATAATGAAAAGTTAAATAAGTCACAAGGAATATCATAAAAACCCCTACATACAAAATGATAAAATCCCCATGGACCAAAATATCTACATGTCTATAATACATAGCAATTGATTGTATTTATATTTTAATAATGAGAAGTTGTTACGGAAAATCAAGAGAAAGGAGAAGCAACCTGTATATAACATTGATAAATGAACGTGTCATTATTGATTATCAATATATTGAAGGTTATGAAGTGTTATATATGAATATCTACATTACCTTTAAGAAATAGAGAATGAATTATGAGTACTATGAAGAAAAAAAGAAAAAATCTAAGAAAGTCTTAAGATTTTGTCAGAGATTGTTTGATATATATATTTTTAATTGAAAAGTCACCTGAAACCTATTTATATTTTTACTAAAAAAGAATTTATTGAAATCTTTATATTTTTGAATATCTTATGACTCTTTTTAAGTTATAAAAAATCTTAATTAAATATTATTAAATTTTGTTATATTCCTTAAAAATTATAATAATCACAATCGAATACCACAATACTTATTTATGTCATTTAAAATTTTTGATAAAATATCTCAAAAAATTTATTAAAAAAATCATTTAAAATCCATTAAAATTCAAATTCATTACATCCCCTGAGCGTTAAGCAATAGACATTTGCATTGTAGTAATCACTCCGGATTCCTTTGGTTGACAGCTACAACGATACTATGTCAATATTAACGTGTCTGATGAATATTTTGAAGAATATGAAATTATCAAAGATCTGTCATTATTCATATTCGAGTATGCCCTTATCCAGACGTGTGTACCAACGGAGAGCTTGGATATGAAATTATCGAAGAATTGTCGTATTCAAGACAGATTGCATTGGCTCCACCCTAACGTTATTTGTTTGGTAAAAATAAGAAGGAAATAGAGAGAGAAATTAGGTGAGAGAGTAAAGAAAAAAAAGAAATACAGGTGAGAAAGAAAGTGAAAATAAAAGTTGTTTGGTTGAAAAAAAAAATAAGAAAAAAGAAATAGAGCAGAAATTAACTTTTTAAAATTATTTGGTTTTAAAAGAAACTTTTATTATTATTAACAAACAGAATGAAGATGTCCTAGCCACTTAATCAATTTACTATAGGCAGCTCCCTGGTTGTGTATTCGTAGAGAGAATGGTGATGAGAAAAAAATAAAAAAGAAGTGAGTTTCACTTTTTATTCCCAAATTTAGGAGAAAATTCAACTACAATCTAACTTTTGATGACAGTTCTAAGATTTTATGAGTGTGAGGTGAAATTATAGATAAAATCCTATTATATAAATAAGTATTAAGAAAATATAAATATATTTTACATAATAAAATAAACACATAATTTCATAAAAAAATGATACTTTATTTCATTAAATAACAATTTTAATAAATTTAAAAAAGATATATAATATTTTTTATATTTAATTTACTCATGAGTAGAAGAAATATAATAATTAATTGTACAATATTTATTAGGTATGACCATATTAACACTAATGCACTGATTTCATTTTTAAGAAGTCTTCGTGTTACACTTTTTTTACGTTTTTTATTTTATTCTAATTAATTTTTTTAAAAATATTATCGTTTATAATTCAATTTATATCTCCCCTAAAACAATTAGATACACATAAATGTCATTGATTTTATAGGGTACATATATTATTATTATTGTTTCCTTTATAGTTTGGATTTTTATTTAATTTCGTATTTTGTTATAAAGCAAACACTTTAAATTGATTATCGTAAATCTATTACTTGTTGATAAGTTACCTTGAAAATTATTCAACAGATTTATTAATGTAGTACATTCGAAAAAAAAGCTAACAAACTAAAAAATGATATTTTTTTGAATTACATGTTATCTTTTAATTTAGATAAAATGAGAGACATGAAATGAGGCAATAATTTCAATTTATTTATAAAAATAACATAAAATAATATAAAAAAATAACACTATATACTTTTTCTTAAAAAAAAATTAGGGGACCCTTATAATTTTGGGCATTGGGCCGTCACACCTATGAAAAGGCGCCTAGGGTCGACTCTACTTCTGCCTCCTAAACAATTGATTATCAAAGTCTCATAATTGGTTCATGTAGATTTTAATTTTTTTTATATAACTTTTTTTTTTGTGTTTCTCTTAAATCAAACACTTTTATTTTTACTTTATTTCCATTCATTCTATTTTTCAGCTGTTTTTCTTTCTTTCTTTCTTATAAAACACACTATTATGATCAAACACATTTTTAGTCTCATCTTTTTTGGTTTGGTATTTTATGTTTAAAAGCTTTATATTGATCCTTTAAAGTGTTTATGTAAAATTAATTTAGTCATTTGTGACTTTCTTTTTGTATTAACAGTATTAGTTTTGGCTATCACATGATAAATGTCTATCTAGCATAACATCTCTCATACCTAATCACATGTTATAACAACAATTAACAACAACAAAATCCTTATCCTCCTAGGTAAGGTTGGCAACTTGAATCATCCGACACCATTTTGTTTGGTAAAAGACTAATTATTCTAAAATACTATTTACCATGAGATCCATGACCAATTCCTCCGGTGTCTATCTTAGCTCCAGTTTCTTCTTCTTCATTGGGCAAAAAAAAAAAAATAAAATCATATAACCTATTATTTTCACTAGTGTCTTCCTACTTGATTTTTTTTATCTGTACAAACCACCTTTATAATGACTTGGCTCCTTTACATGAAACTAATAACTAAATTTAATAAAATATTTTATTTTAATACACACACACACACACACACACACACACACACACACACACACACACACACATATATATATATATATATATATATATATATATTACGTGACACACACATACAACATCATCAACTCAAATCTCTTAAGTATACATATAAAAATATAAATCATACTATGAGGATAACCAACATAAACACCAAGTCGGTCTATACTATATATAACTTTAAAAGGGAAAAAATGATAACATGTCTTCACATTCAAATACACATATCCATGGAGTCTTCGAGGACATAGGATCACCTCCTAGCTATTTGCTCGTTATGTACATTAGATACGACATCATCATAAACATGAATCACACGTACAACAACACAAGGGTAAGCTTACCCAGAACAAATATATTAGGAAGGGGTAAAACTTAACAATTAAAGCATGCTCTAGTCATCACATATATAATATAACAAATAAAAATCATACATACAACATAAGTCTTAGAATTTTCATAACAAAACATCTCATAATAATCATTAATTCATCAACCATTACATAAAGGTTCAGTCATTATACACCATCATCATCATCAATCATCAAATAGCACAATATTTCTATAATTCATCAAGTAACATATCATTCTTAAGTCACAATTATATATCAATGCACATGTCTATCTATCATGTTATGGCATGCTGATTCTTTACTCCTGGAAGATTTCACCTTGAGCGATTAACCCAAATACATCCCTTAACATAGTCGTACTCTATGATTTGTCCATTCGGTGAGACTCGAATTAACCTTGCGAAGGAGTGTGGTTTTATTGAAAATAGATGAGCGTGAGTATTACCTCGGTAAGGGTTGCAAAGATCTTAACCTATTTAGGGATTCACCCACCCATATATTTTGTAGGCTCATTTGACGTTAGTTATAACGACAACCTCCAACACTAGGTTGAGGGCCCTCTTAGCACCCCCAACTTACATGCTTACTTACATGCAATGTCATTCATCAATTTATGCATGTTATGATCATTCAAATCAATATCATACATTATCACAAAATCATTCACCAATCTCAACATCATAAGAGGTTATGATATTTCATAGATTTATCTTTCATACGTTCATCACACTTATGAACCCACATATAGTTTAATAGGCATAGTAAGACATTCCAACACCTTGAATTCTTACAAACAACTCACCACAAACTCATATGAACATGAATCTCATGAGCTCAACATAAAGACCACTCTAATAATAAAACAACAACACCTCAATTGCATCTCATATATCATCATAAATTCATTAAGATATCAAAATAATTAATTTACACAATGAAAACAAACATTAATCACATCCACATCAAAATTGGTTATTAGATTCAACATTGGTCAATGGACTTCAAACTAGTCATTGGATTCAAAATAGTCATTGGACTCAAAATAGATCATTGGATTCAAAATGATCAGTGGACTTAAAACTAGTCATTGGATTAAAAACTAATCATTGGACTCAAAAATGGTTACTAGCCTCAAAGCTATCATTGAACTCAAAATGATCACCAAACTCAATGTTCACTGGACACAATTAATTAGTGGATGTGACTGGTCATTGGATGCGAAAATGGTCATTGAACGCGAATTCTACAAAATTTCAAAATTTCTGTAGAATTTCCTCATATACATAAACAAAACCTTTCCTATCAATTTCAAATACATAAACAACATTAAAAAAATTTCACAAATAGGAACTTTTGATCAATATTCATCAAATAATCAACAATCCAAATTTCAAAACTCAAAACCACAAATGCTTAAACTTCCATTTTTAATAACATATTCATTTTCCAACAACCTTGAAATCAATCCACAACAATCTAGGCATAAAAAAGGATAAAGCTTCCCTTACCTACATAAACTCGAGATGATGGCTCTTTGAAGAATGAAGGAAAAAAGAAGTGAGCTTTGGGTCCAGGTGAGGAACTTTCCTCCAATCCCACAACAACCACATTATACTAGCATCAACTCAACCCCAAAGGCAACCAAAAACAAAATCAAAACCCCTTAAAACCAAGTTTTTCCATGAAAGTTCATGGTTGCTCTAGCAAAAATAAAAATGAACTCTAAGAGAGGAAGAGGGGGAGATAATCTCACCTAAGACCAATCAACAACCACTAAAGGGAGGAGAAAGGAGCTCCCTTTCTGCATAACACTCAAGTTCAAGGTTCTCTAATGGTGGTTTCTTGGAGAAGCGAGATTTTTGAGGAGAAGTTTGTTGAGAGAGAGAGAGTTTCAAAACAAATAAGGGTTTTAAGGATATAAAGTACTGAAAGGGTTTTTTCTTTCCACACCTAAGTATTTGCTAAACTCACACCCCTTTCATTAACCATCACAAGTCCATTTTCTCTAGGCCCAAATTCACCAAAAACTTACTAAACATACAAACATAAGCAAAACACCATCACATCAATCATTAATTAATTATAGGCACTCAAATATTAATTTAATTACTCTTGTAATTTAATTAAATCACTTGAACAATCAATTATGAAAATACAACATTACAACCTCAATATTTTTTTTCATCTTTTCCTCTGATGTTACATGAATCACTCCTCGTATACAATCATTTCATATCTTATCTTTTCTTATATGTCCACACATTAAAGTCCAACACTCATTACTACAAGAGTAAGAAAAATGTGTAAAATTGTATTGTCCATGACTTTTTTTTGTGTTTTTCTATGATTTTATAATAAATATTTTTTCTTATTAATTTCTTATCCAATGCCCTAAGAATAATCTGACTCTCTACTCAAACGATACAATAAATTAATTACTTCTAGGTAACAACCTAGTTCTAATAGAAAACCGTCATGAGTGATCCATGTGTAATATTGATAAATTTTAGTTTGGGACCAGTTATGAAATCATATATTGGCAAAGTTACCCAACCACATTTACTAAATCAAATTAGTGTAGCATGGTGACAAGGGTCTTGTTAACCATTATTCTTAGAATATTGATTAAGAAACTAAAAAGAAAAATTATTTATTCTAAAAATCATATGATGGCATAAAAAATTATAAATAACATAATTTTATACATGTCTATAAAAATCTTTCTCCTTTTAATTTTTTAATAATGTCCTGAGTACATTAATTAACATTTGCGTATTGAAAAATAAACCAACTTAATTTAACAAAGACTCAAGGCCTAAATTTTAGCCTAAAAAATTAAGACGAGGGACACAGAAAAATTTTAGCATAAAATTAAACTTCTGTCGTCATAACAAACTCAATTAAATACTAATCACGTTTTTATTGGACCACTGCTTCGATTGCATCGCCATTGAAAGCATAGTATAGTAATGATATTTTTAAATAACACTAGTAGTGTGAGTTAATTGAAAAGTTTTCAAGATGGCAAAGCAAAATTTTCCTATGGATTGCTCCTTTGTTTGCATAACCTTAATCCAGTTCATTGCTTCAATGAGTTTCAGCAAATCCCAGAGCCTCATAAACGAAACTAATACCAGCACAACTACCACTACTACTAAGGCCTTTTTCATATTTGGTGACTCTAGTGTAGATTCTGGCAACAACAACTACATAAATACTATTCCTGAGAACAAAGCAGATTACAAGCCATATGGACAAAATGGTTTTTTTCAAAAACCCACTGGACGATTCTCAGATGGCCGTGTCATTGTGGATTTTATAGGTATGCCTTAATATATATATATATATATATATATATATATATATATATATATATATATATATATATATATATATATATCATATTTTCATACTTTCAATTTTAAACTTCAAATGTAGATCTCTATTATTTTCAATGTTAATAACTCATTGATCATTGATTCAAAAAGAGATCATAAGACACGTTTTGGCTACTTAAAAAAATTGTTTTCTTGTTGGAATTCTTCTTTGTTTTTGAAGACAATACTATACTTTGTCCTTGGTGTGTGCTAAATTAACTTTTTTTTCATTACATGCTGATACAACTGAATATTTTTTGATACAGCTGAATATGCTAAGCTGCCACAAATTCCTCCGTTTTTACAACCAAATGCTGATTATAGTAACGGTGTCAACTTTGCTTCTGGTGGGGCCGGTGTTCTTGCTGAAACCAATCAAGGACTGGTAAATTACTAAATACATTGAATAATCATGTGATATTTGACATGATTGCTATCTTAGAAGTTGACATCATTCATTATTACACCAAAATTTTCCACCTTATATATGTATGTGGCTTGTAATTAACATATGAACTAGACAACAGTTTTAAAAGTCATTCGCGACTGCAATTTCAGCCACAACCCACAGGGTTAAGATTTTTGGGGTATCTGCGACCACAATTGTAGTTGCATTAGCTGAATTTGTCCAAATTTTTCTGTAATATCAAGAAATGCCATGAAATCATAACCGGGGACCGCAGTTTAAAACTTTTTGCTAGATTTATTAGAACTCTATAATTTGTTGCTATTTATATATATAGGCGATTGATCTTCAAACACAATTGAGCCACTTTGAGGAAGTCAGAAAATCACTATCAGAAAAGCTTGGAGAGAAGAAGACAAAGGAATTGATCTCAGAAGCAATTTATTTCATTAGCATAGGAAGCAACGATTACATGGGCTATCTGGGTAACCCAAAAATGCAAGAAAGCTACAATACTGAGCAATACGTTTGGATGGTCATTGGAAACTTGATACGGGCAATCCAAGTAAGCCTAATTTGCTGCAAAATTAACTGGGCTAAATAAAGCCCAAATTAGCTTATTTAGAAGTATTTTTAGGAGAAGAAAATAAAAAAATATATATTTTTCAATAAACTAAGATTAGCTTACACATAAATTAATAAATAAAAACTCTCATATAACTTCAATAAATTATTCGTACATAAGTTAATTTGAGCCTATAAAAAATTTCAACTCAATTATTTTTTTCTAAGAATACTTCTAATAAGCTTACCCAAATAAGTTCACTAAGTAACAAGTTGATCTCATTCTGTGTGTATAGACTTTACATGAGAAAGGGGCTAGAAAGTTTGGATTCTTAGGTTTGTGTCCATTGGGTTGCTTGCCAGCCCTTAGAGCTCTAAACCCGGTAGCCAACAAAAGTGGTTGTTTTGAAGCAGCTTCTGCTCTTGCTCTAGCACATAACAACGCTTTGAAGCTTTTTCTCCCAAACCTCAAGCCTTACCTTGAAGGATTCATGTACTCTTACTCTAGTTTCTATAATTGGCTTCGTGATAGAATAGATAATCCCACAAAATATGGTATGTATTGCAACCCATTAATTAATTAATTTTCCTAGCCAACTGCCATATATCAATCACAATTCGTAACAAATCAAATTTTTGTTTTCTTATATGGAAGGTTTTAAGGATGGAGTCAATGCTTGCTGTGGAAGTGGACCTTATGGGGGTGTCTTCACTTGTGGAGGTACAAAGAAAGTTGAAGAGTTCAGCTTATGTGACAATGTTGAATATCATGTGTGGTGGGATTCTTTTCACCCAACAGAGAAGATCCATGAGCAATTTGCTAAGGAAATGTGGAATGGATCACCTTGCTCGGTACGACCGTACACTTTAGAAGACTTCTTCTCCAAAAATGAGATGATCAAACCCACTATTTCTAATGTAGTTGATTCCCCAAAAACCGAGCATGGGCAATTTCACTACTGAGTTCATTTACATAAGGACGATAAAAATTAGAATGACATTTGAATATATGTATGATATATACAAATTCAGAATATGAGCAAAGTGTGACATGGTTAGGCACTTAGGCTATAGATGCACAATTGCATGTGTGTAGCACGGTTCGAATGCTGTTTTTTAGTTTTTATTTTACCATTCAGGCACTGATTGAATTAAGGAGCTCTTGAGTCAAATATACTTTATAAATTTTAAACTTCGATATATTTTTTGACAGAAACCAACTCAAACCATTTCATTGATAATTAACTGATGAATACATTGGGAATATGATGAATGATAATACTAGAGCCCAGCTTGATCAATATTGAACAACTCCATTAGTTTATCTCCTCACAAACTCAACTCTAAAGTTTGTAAAATGGAAAAGGATCTATTTACAATCAACTAATATAAAACCAAGATCAAAGCAATCACTTTGGTTGCCATTAATTATTTTTTTATCGGAAAATGTTAATTGTTAGTTTTTTGTTAGTAGGAGGGATCGAACCTGTAACTTTTTTCTTCTTCCCTTCTTTCTTAACTATCCAACTAATCTTGTTGCCGTTAATCATGTCTACAATACAATTGGAATCCATCTCAAAAATAACACATACCAAGATTGCTAACCCATTGTAAAGCTTGTAGCAGTCCAATAGCCTCTCCCTCCAAGCTGCTTTGCCTGCTATAAAACCACCTCTGGCATCTCCTAAGCACATCACCCCAAATTTGTGAAATAATCCTGAGATCTAAAAGCAGCATCAATATTGCATTGAAAATGACCAATTAATAGGAGGCGCCTTCCAACCTTCACTCATGTTGGTTGTGGATCCGTTTTCAATATAACCATCAAACTTTCGAGCCAATAACCAATCTGCATAAAACATCTCAGCCCTTGAAACTGTTTTTTTCGCATGGAATGGAAGTGGCACCCCTTCCCATAACAGCTGATTTCTACCTTTCAAATACTGCATAATATCACTCCAAATAAGGCCCTCTTCGAATGAATTGCTGTGATCCATAATTGGACTAATTAATAAAATTCCAAAGTTTAGCATCCTTCCGACATTGTTGGCTCGAACAACAAGATAAAAACAGTGATGGGTTATTTTTGTTTTTGTGTTTGTATGGAGATATATTTGTATGTAGAAGGAGATATACTATGCACAGAAGTTTCATCAATATTTCATTGATTTTCATTACAAGGTTTTACAGAAAACTTGCAAACACATGTACATCATTTTCATAAAAAATTTTGGACCTTACAAATCCATTTTCATTCCAAGTTTTTGTCAAACTTGCAAACTCTTTCTTCGTGTGATCCCCCCTTTTACAAATATATCTTCTTTCACTTACTTCAAAAGTAACTATTCCTCATCCTCATCATTCATTTTCTTAAAATCTAATGGTTAAGATTAGTTATTTATTATAAATATTGGATCTTAAGAAAATAAATGATGGATCTCTTGTCTCTCTATATATATGTGTGTGTGAAATTTCTATGATGACTAAAGAAAATAAGAAAGATAAAAACAAGCAAAAGAAGAAAGTAAGCATAAAAAAGAAGAGGAAAGCCAGATTGGATGTCTAAAGATATTGAAGCTATGTTCGTTAAACATGGTTTTTTAAGTAGTTTCTAGTGTTTTTGAAAACATTACTTGAAGTGGTATTTTTAAAACACTAACTTCTAGCTTTTTATATTTTATTTCCTATTTATTCTTAAAATATTTATTTAATTCCCTTATTACCTTTTTTAAATATCTCATTTATGTTATTTTTCATTTTTCATTTACTTCAACAGTTAGGTTTACCAAACACTTATGATTTAATGAGCTAGTTTAGAAGCTTTCAGCTACTAGTTAACTTTTCACTTGTCAATTAGTTTTGTTGAATATAGTCTTAATTAAGAAAGAATGTTGAGAATATGTTTGATATCTTTAGTTTTTAGTAAAAAAAAAAACAATTTAGTTTATCTTTTAAGATTTTGTTATTTGTTTCAAATCTTTAGGATATTGTTTAAAATTAACAAGATATTTCTTATTTCTATATACAAGGAAAATCTCCATAGCTCCAAGAGAAACACCACTCATCATAGAGAGGGGTCATACAAAGAAGGTTAAATGTCACTTTTGGTCCATTATATATGTTTTAGTGATTTTTCATTTTAGTACATTAATTTTTAAAAAATTTATTTTGTCTTTTATGTTTTTGAAATTTTCATTTTGGTATATTAAGTTTTAAAATTTTAATTTTAATCATTTATGTTTTCAAAAGTTTTATTTTGGTTATTTCTTTTATTTTGTGTTAAAAATGTTAATGTTCTATCAAAATTTTAAATTTTGGAATAATTAATTATTTTATCCACCACTATTTTAAAATTAACTATTTTGTTTATATTTTAAATTAAATAAATTAGATTTGATTCTTATAAAGCCTAACATAATATTTATTTTTGTATTGGAGTTAAATTATCACAAACCAAATCCTTAAATAGGCTTGTAGGTCAAACTCAAGCCCGGGCCTAAGCCTTGATTGGAGGGATGATGGCCCATGGCCCAAATATTTTAAAAAATATATGGATATGTAGTAAAAAGTTATATGTTATGTTATATTATTTTCATAAATTATTGAAATTATTTTTTCATTTTATATTCTTTTTATTCAAATTAATTTATGATATGTAATTAAAAAATATTATTCTTTTTATTGTTAATTTTTTTCTTCTAATGTTTTATATTCATAAATCAATCTTACATAAATTTTTAGTTAATTCTAATATATCAATATGTAATGAATTTTTAATAAGAGATATGTTTACTTTTTTAACAAGATAAGAAACACAAACTAAAATTTAAATTATAAAGGAATTAAAAATAAAAGTTATTATATTATAAAAAATAAAAAATATACGCAACTTATAATATAAAATGATGATATTATGTCAATTTTAATTTTTAAAATTCATGATAACAATTCTAATGATAAATTGTTTTTATTTTATTTAGATATCATGTTAAAAATTTTAAAACTTAATTGACCCTCAATTTTTATTAAAGTAAAATTTAAATTTTAACTTGATAATAATAAGAATAATATATTCTTTACTTCAAACAACGAAATAGTATTTCTTTATTTTTATTAAAAACATTTAGGAAAAAAAATAGAGAGGCCTTTAAAAATGATGGTTATATATTTTGAGATGTGTATCTTTAGTGGTACGAGAAACGAGAGGAAAAGAAAATATGAAATCTAATAGGAAATGTGATGAGAAAGGAATATAACGAAAGAAAAAGAAACCGGAGAAGTTATGAAAAATGAAATTGTATACAATTATTTAGAAAGATTATGTATACAGTATACATATTTGCAAATTTTTCAGGGGAAAATTATATAAATATTTGTGTGTGAATAATTTTTTTGAGATGTAAATTAAATAATAGATAGTAACATATGAGTATATTGAATAAAAAATATGATACATTTTTTGGAGACTTATTAAAATAATGATATTCACTTAATATAATAACATATAATTTTATGTGAAATGTTGGCAACATTTTTTTTCTAATACTCTCTTTATGATTGATTGAAGTTTTTCAAAAATCACCAATTTAAAAGTGACACCCACTAAAATTAATAATTTTAAATAAATTTCAGCCAACCAGAGATTTATAAAGAAAACAATAATAATGTGGGTACCAGAAATACCTAAAGAAAACAAGCAAAAGGTTGCCACCAACGCTAGGGAGTGTTGAAAAGAGATTGCTATTATTATTATTCCTCATCAAATGAAATTACGTATCTATTTTTTTTATGTAACATATATTTATTTTTAGGTTTAATGTCACTTTTAGTCTATTATGTTTAACAGTTCTTTCGTTTTTGTCCATTAAATTTTGAGGTTTCATTCTAGTACTTTAAGTTTTAAAGTGCTTCATTTTAGTCTTTTCTTTCGATTTCTATTAGTAAACATTAGTGTCCCATTAACACTTGAATTTTTAATAATTAATTTAACATAGTGATGACTAAAAATCGTCACTATATTTTATTTATAAAAAAAAAACAACTAAAAAAACATCTCCATCCTATTCTGGTGATGCTTTTTCCATATTTGAAGACTAATCATCTCCACCTTCCATCTCGACGTGCTCACCACCACGCCTTCTAGCTGGTTGTGAAGTTGACGTCATGAAGGTGTAGGAGGGACAGTGGAGTGGATTGATGTCACCGTCATTGCTCCATTTGGTTCTAGATTGCAAAGCCCTGCTCACTACTAAGACGACGATGCACAAATCAGAGAGGACGATGATGCGACGACGATGTTGCGACACAATCTGGTGAGACGACGGTGGTGAACTTGATCCATTAGGGCAAACAATAGCCCCATCCCTATACGTCAAAATCAACCTTCCATTGGATTGTTCTTCTTCAATCTCTTACTTATTAGCCTCTGCTAGCGCTTTAGTTGTGAATTCAACGTGAAGATTGACTTCATCTCATGCTCTCTTCATCCGTACCTTCCAATGGATTATTCTTCTTCTATCTCTCACTTCATATCCTCTGTGAATTCATTCCTCTCCCAATACAAACCTCTCGATTTGCTTCTCGCTTCTTTCCTTTCTCTCTTTTATGCCTCTATTGAATTAGGGGGATGGTTGGTTTTTTTTAGAGTTTATAATTTTTGAAATAAAATAAAAGATAGTGGCAGTTTTTAATCGTCATTATTTTAAATTAATTATTTTAAAATTCAAAATTTAACAAAATACTAACATTTCTAACAAAAATCAAAGAAAGGACCTAAATGAAACACTTTAAATATAAGTATTAGAATGAAACTTTTAAAACATAATGGATCAAAAGTGATATTAAACCTTTTTTTATAAAATATTTATGCATAAGGGCCCTTATTTTTCTTTTTCTTAGGCCCTTAAAATGTCAGGACCGGTCCTAGCTAGGCTTAGGCCCTTAAAAAAAACTTATTAACAAATAAATAGGCTAGACTCAAATCATATACTTTTAATCAAGTTCAGACTCATATACTTTTAATCAAGGTCAAACTCTTATACTTTTAATCAAAGTCAAACTCGGACCTAGCAAAATCTATCTTGACTTGGCTTATTTTCACCCTTCATAACAAAATACAAAGTTGCAAGTGTGACATGCAGCCAAGGCACCAATAGGCCCCTACAATCCCATCATAATGCCCAACAGTACCTAGCTTGCTGTCATAAAACAAGCACCAAACATGGCTAATTAATCAACAAAAGTACAAAACAAAGGAACACTATGTCACTATCTATATACACTATGTAAGAGCATCTTTAATAGGGGTTCTTGAGCTAAAGAACCCCTCTTCACCAGATCTACCACTAGACATACTCTCAAGTTCTTTAGCGTGGAGGTTAGGTTCCAAGGAAAGAACTCTAAAAAATTGTTCTTTTTCAAGAAAAATAGTTTTTTAATGTCTCTATCCCTAACTGATTTCAAAGGAAAGCAACGAAAAAAATGGAAGAGAGAAAGAAGGAAGAAGAGAACAACCACAACAGATCAATGGAAGCAGCCAAATAATAGATCAAAACAACAAATCAAAGAACGAAATAGTCAGATCTAGAACAATATAACAACTACTTTCAAAATAATCAATAAAAAGATTACAAAATAACATATCTTTTCCCACGATAGCACTGTCAGAACCTTGAGGAGGGGCACAGTTTGTCGATGAAAGGTCTACGCAGTGGTTGTCGCTTTCGAGCTTCAATGTGTCCTTTTTTCTCAAGATCTCGACCAAGACTACCCTGACCTCGAGCACTGAAGATGTCGACTCAATGGCGAAGATCTCAACCATACAGTCTACTTTGGTGATGATGGTGGCGAGACCAGAGGATGCACAACCATGGAGGACGAGTATGGGTTATGAAGAGGTGCGGCCAAGGAAGGGAAATGAAATGAGGAAAGAAAAAGAAGAGGCGTGAGGAGCTGGAGAGAAAGAAAAGAGGTTCTTTGATTTTGAGTTTGGGATTGGGAGAAAAGGAAAAAGACTAGTAATTGTTTTTTTCTTTGCATAAGTAACATCCTATCGTTGCACATCACCAATGACTATTTGTAATAACTAGTGCCTGCAATTTGAATGTTTGCTACAAAATTATAACTTTTGTTACTGTAAAATTAGACCAATGTAGTTGTGATTTTTGTCAAGCAATCTTGTGAAATCAAATTTAAAAGTTATAAAATTAGGTATTTGAAATCCTATAAATTCACCCATTGGTCATGATATATTTCACATTATTTCTTCATTCTCTTTCCTTTCTAATTGTCATTCTCTCATTCTCATTCTCCATCAAAATTTTCCGAACCTAGTTTTAATTTAACATTTTTTTCTTTGGTACCTAATGCACCCGAATTAGTATTATTGGCAAGCATATTGTAATTATTTGCAAAATAACCAAATGCCTTTGTCAAACGAAAATTCTCAAAATCCTCCTTCTTTTTTTCCTTTCTCAACCGAAAATTTTCAAAGCTCTCAAAATTTTCCTTTGATTCCACCAAACACCTCCATCATGTTCCGTATGCTTCCCAAAACTTCTAGTGGTACACAATCTCCTTCCATTGATGAAGTTGAAACACAATTTCCAAAATTTCCTACCCAAATTGGGATAGAAATATCACATTAGATGGAGTAGGAGAGAATTCAAAAAAGAAGAAAACAAAGATGTACTTTCAAATTATGAGGATACGTATCTCTGTGCTTCATGGCTTCTCAACTAATCCAATTATTGGTGATGGTCAAGAAGGAGATCAATTTTGGTTAAGAGTCATAGAAAATTACAACCAATTATGAGGCAATCTACTAGAAAGGAGCTTGAATCAAATTAAACCTCGATGGAAAAAGATAAATCATGTTGTGCAAAAGTCCAAGGGCCATTAAAAGCAAGTTATTGATTTGAAGAAAAGTGGTTACACGAAGAACAATGCCATGATTCATGCATGTCATTTGGAAGGAAGACGAACGAAGAAATTTTACTTTTGAGCATGCATGGTTAGATCAACTCAAAGAAAATAGTTCTAAAAGAACAAAGATTTATGTTAATGGGTATTACTTGTTGTCACCTAATCCAGAGACACTGATTGAGGTTTCAGAAAGTGACACACCATCACGAATCCCCTGTCCAATGGGACAAAAGGCAGCTAAGTGGAAGATCAAAGGGAAAGGAGGTGCAACATCTACACCGATTGTGGACTTGTCAGGCATAGAAGTTGTATTTAGGGAAAAAAATATTAGCCACCAAAAAGTTAGCAAAGGAAAAGTAGTCGGAGAATGTAGCGGTGTTGTATGAAATTTCGATAAATAACACATCTACCATGTTTGAAGAACAACATGAGAAACACGAAACCACTTATAGTTATATTTTGTGCAAATTTAATAATTAGTTATTATATTGTAAGTTAGTTTTAATTAGTCACTATATTGTAGGATTATTTGAATTAGTCATTATGTTGTAACGGTCTTTTAACTAGTTGAATATTGGATTTGGTTTAATTAGTCATCAAATTGTGACCTTCAAAACAATTATAATTTTTAATTATGTAACTAGTTGTTATAAAATTAGTCATTACAAAAGTAATCATTGTGAAACTAGTCATTATAAAAGTAGCGGTTGTGAATTTAGCCATTAAAAACTAGCCATTGGAAAATCATCTTATTTAATTGCTAAATTTTCTTCCAGTCATGTACATTTTTTATGAGAATCTCGAAATTGGCCAAATACAGGCTAACGGCCTAAGTGGAGAAGGGCGAAGGCCCAAGTGGAGAAGGATAAAGCCCCTAAGTGGAGAAGGATGAAGGCCCAGAGGCAGAGACACTATCAAGACTATTAATTGTTGCTGAAGGCCCAAATTAATTTGAAGGCCCAAGTTAAATATGTTTTTTAGTTATAATTTTTATTTATTGTAATTTTGGCCCAAACTGTTTAGAAGGCCCATGTCTATTTTTATCTTTTTGTTCAGGTACACTATAAGTATTGGTTTTTGTTTTGAATAAAAAAAACTTTTGGGCATTTGATAAAATTGGGTGAGAGTTTCTCTCTGGGTTCCTTGTTGAACCAATTATCAGACTTATCAAGGTAATCCTTGTGGCGTCTACCCAGACTTATCTTCCTTCACTGGAAGTGGCGTCTACCCAGACTTATCTTCCTTCATTGGAAGTGGCATCTACCCGGACTTATCTTCCTTCACCGGAAGTGGCGTCTATCCTGACTTATCTTCCTTCACTGGAAGTGGCGTCATCCAAATATTCGTAGCCTGTATCAAGCGATCCGTGCCCCGTAAGATTCTTATCATCTGGTATCAGAGCTTCGGCTCTTGATACAGGTTCTATCCTATCCTATCCTATTTTTTTTCTTTGTAATTTGTCTAGGTTCGTGTTTTTGTCCTTGTTCTATTATTTGCGTTCTTGTTCTTGTTCTTGTCACGTTCTTGTTCATGTTTCTTGTATCTTTCACATTTGTGTCAAAAAAAAAATTGCAAAAAAATTTTGAAAAAAAAATGTGGGTGTTTGATCTTTGAACACGAAATTGAGGCATTTAGAGGTATTTTTTTGGAAAGAAAATCGTGGATCAAATCCCCTATTCTAGATTCTCCTCTGAATTCTGAGCGTTTTGATATATAGTGGGCCTCAAACGGACAACCGTAGCAAAAGTTATGAGCATTTGAAGTTTACTTGTCATATCTGTTATCTTATCTGTTATCCTATCTGCTATCTTATTTGTTATCATATTTGTTATCCAAATTAAATCTAATTTGTTATCCAAATCTGATCTATTATCCAAATCAAATCAAATCAAATTTTTTTATCCAAATCAGATTTGTTATCTAAATCAAATCAAATCTAATCTGTTATCCAAATCAAATCCAATCTGCTATCCAAATCAAGTCCAAGTTGTTATCCCAAATCAAATCTGTTACTCTGATAATTATATTGTCTTTCCTTTTATTTTATATTACCTTGTGTGTCTAATTCGGTCCATCTAGGAACTTAAGAGGGAACATGAGTGGTAAAAGGCAAGAGTGAAAACATCACACAAAAGCCTATATTGAGAGCATCAAACACGAGTGAACTACCATCAAAGAGAGAAACAAGTGAGTAGAGTGTGGTGAGGTCCTGAATTTTTTTTTAATTTACTGCTAAATTCTTTTTTCCTTAATCATGGCAAGAGCTGGTGACAATGGTGGTGTATATCATCAACTGGACGAATCTCAGCGCTTATTTCTGGACGCGTGGACTACACAAATGCAACGTTTGTTGAACCGTAACAAAGAAGAGCCCTACAGAAAAATAGCCAAATCTTCCTCGTTTACTCTTAAACCTCTATCCCCTAGAGAAGTGTGTGATGACCAAATCAGAATGAGAGAAAAGAGAGAACAAGAGAAAGAAAATAGTGAGGCACCACAAAGGAATATGAAAAAGAAGAGTGATACACCCGAGGAAAATAGTGATACACAAGAGAGAGAGAGTGATAATTCTAATCAGTTAACTATTTATGTTTCTCCTAGTGTTCAACCCTTATTGCAGTAATTTAAAGATGTCTTTCCCAAGGAGATTCCTCATGGACTGCCACCTTCAAGAAGCATAGAACATCAAGTTGATCTCCTTCTAAAAGTTTCATTGCCTAACAAGCCAACTTACAACAACAAGCCCCAAGAGACTCAGCATAAGGATGCACAGGTCAAAGTTGAGTATGTGAAAATATTGTATGACCAAGTGAAGGTGCAAATTGCAAAGAAGAATGAAAGTTATACTAAGCAAGCCAACAAAAAAAGGAAGGAAGTGGTACTTGAACCTCGTGATGATCCTGGACATTTGAGGGCAAATGTTTTCTAAGAAGGAGGGAATGATGAGAATCTTGAAATTGGCCAAATACAGGCTAACGGCCTAAGTGGAGAAGGGCGAAGGCCCAAGTGGAGAAGGATAAAGCCCCTGAGTGGAGAAGGATGAAGGCCCAAGTGGAGAAGGATGAAGGCCCAGAGGCAAAGACACTATCAAGACTATTAATTATTGCTGAAGGCCCAGATTAATTTGAAGGCCCAAGTTAAATATGTTTTTTTAGTTATAATTTTTATTTATTGTAATTTTGGCCCAAACTGTTTAGAAGGCCCATGTCTATTTTTATCTTTTTGTTCAGATACACTATAAAGTATTGGTTTTTATTTTCAATAAAAAAAAACTTTTGGCATTTTGATAAAATTTGGTGAGTTTCTCTCTGGGTTCCTAGTTGAACCAATCTCAGACTTATCAAGGTAATCCTTGTGGCGTCTACCCAGACTTATCTTCCTTCACTGGAAGTGGCGTCTACCCGGACTTATCTTCCTTCACCAGAAGTGGTGTCTACCCTGACTTATCTTCCTTCACTGGAAGTGGCGTCATCCATACTCTGTAACCTGTATCAAACGATCCGCCCCGTAAGGTTCACATCAATTTTCTACAAACTCTGCAATCTCCTTTGTTTTTTTTTTCTAGCTACACTCACTCATAAAATGGATCGAAACTTAGACTTCGATAGACTTTTGGGAGAAATTATTGATGAAATACTTGAAGACAACACTAAAGAAGAAATCATGAGGTACTTAGTGAGGTGCAACAACAAGTAGAGAATAGTAGTTGATCGAGAGAAAGAAAACGCCATAAATCACGATCATGAAGGCAGACATAGAAGTTTGTTGAATGACTACTTCTCTGAAAATTTTGTATACACAGAGACGTAGTTTCGATGAAGGTTTCGAATGCACAAGCAGTTGTTCCTTCAAATTGTAGCACACTCAATAATTATGATCCTTATTTAATTTCTAAATGAGATCTGATGCAGTTGGTAGATGAGATCTTTCACTATTGCAGAAGTGCATTGCAACAATTTGTATAGTGACATATGAATCACATGCCGATAGTGTCAATGAGTACGTTAGAATTGTTGAATGCATTGTAATTCAATGCTTAGAAGCTTTTGTAAAGGGTGTTAACGAGATATTTGGGGATGAGTACTTGAGAAGTCCAAACAACTACGACATCAATCACCTACTACAAATTGGAGAGGCTCGTGAGTTTCTAGATATGTTGGGTTCTATTGATTGCATGCATTAGGAATAAAAAAATTGCCAAGTTACAGGGCAAGACCAATATCGTAGAGGTGATCATTGCAAACCCACAATAATACTTAAAGTTGATGTGTCACAAAACTTGTGGATTTAGCATGCATATTATGAAGTTACAGGTTCAAACAATGACATTAATGTATTAAATTAATCATCTATGTTAATGATGCTTTGCAAGGGTAAGCTCCTCTAGTGCAATTTATAATTAATGGAACCCCATATTATATGGGATACTATTTTACAAATGACATTTATCCTAATTGGGTCACTTTTGTGAAGACCATATGCCCATGCTACAAGGAGAGAAAAGAAAGTTATTTGTAAAATGTCCATAATCGACAAGAAAGGATGTGGGGAGAGCATTTGGTGTACAAAAATCTCGATTTGCAATTTATGTGATCTATCGCGTAATTGACACATAGATACAATGAAGAATATTATATTGACATGCATTATATTGTCTAACATGATTGATAAAGATGCACGAGATACATACAACAATAATGCTAATGTTGATTATGATCATATAGACGAATAAATTTCAAACGTTCATGTATCTTATGGTGTTCTTCCCGACTTCGTTACATACCTATAAACAAAACACTATATGCATACAAGGCAAATTTATCAACAACTTCAATTAGACTTGATAGAGCATATTTGAGCACGTTTAAGCCACAACACTGATGAAATTTAATTTTTCTTGTTGAATGTCAATATTTAGTATTTTGTTGCTTATAAATGTTATGTATTTTTCGTCGGTTTAACTTTAAGTCATAAACAAAAAATTTAATTATCAATATTTTTATTTTTTGATATTAGTTATTTCACAATTAAAATGTTTATAATTAATCACTTAAAATTTAATTTAAAATTAGTTCATAAAATATATTTAAGTGAGATTCATTGTGGGACCCACAAAAAGTACCTCAAAAAGTGAGATCTATCATTAGAACAAAAAAATAGTTCTTGCATCCTATGTTGTACCATGGGATCTACAAAAGGTTATCTAGCTAAGAATCTAAAATGAATTCTACTACTAAAGATGCTTTAAGACCATAACAATAAAAAATTGTATGATTTGCACACTCAAAAAGCTACAATCCCCCTATGCACCACCCCAATTTGCCCATCACACTCTGCTGTTGTCAGTTAATCCATAAGAACATCTTTAATAGGGGCTCAAGAACCCCTCTTTACCATATCTACCACTATACATGCTTTAGAGATCTCGAGCATGGAGGTTGAGTTCCTCCTCAAGAATTCTCATGAATTGCTTTCATTTCAAAAAAAAAATATTTTTTAATGAAAAAATATTTTTTAATATCTCTCATCCTAACTGATTAATAAAATATATTCAAGTGAAAATGAAATATATTGTAAAATTCGTAAAAGTGACTTAAGATCTTAAAGTGAGATCTATTACTAGAGAAAAAAAAAAGTTCTTATATCTTATATAACATTATGAAACTAAAAAAAAAGTAATCCAAAAATCTAAAATGATCTTATCCAGCAGAATTTGAAATTGTTGGATGTCCTATATATTTAGATTTAGAAAAAGAAATGTAAAGAAAGTCTTTCACATGTTGTTCATTCATTTTATCCCGTACGTACTGCATCAATAACACTGACCAATGTATATATTTGCATTTTAATATTCGACCTGCATTCCTTTGGTTGTCAATTACAATCCTCAGTCCATATTAACATTTTTATGTATGTTAGGGATAAATAAGAAATTATTGAAGAATTGCCGCATTCAACGCAAATTGCATTTGTCTCCTCGCTAAGGTACTGATATAAAAATCATGTGATGAACGGGCATAATTTGAACTACGTACATAAACTGGACCACTGCATCGATTGGATTGCCAATGAAAGCATAGTATGCAGTATGCTTATATAAACAACAGTAGAACAAACATGAAAACGTGGATTAGTTGAAAAATCTTCTCTCTTCAAGATGGTGCCATAGCAAAATTTTCCTTTGGGTTGCTCCGTTGTGTGCATAACCTTAATTCAGTTCATTGCTTCAATGAGTTTCAGCAGCACATCCCAGAGCCTCTTAAACGAGGCAAGTACCTCCACCACTAATGCCTTTTTCATCTTTGGAGACTCTACTGTAGAGTGTGGCAACAACAACTACATAGATACTATTCCTGAGAACAAAGCAGATTGCAAACCATATGGATGACATAGTATTTTTTGAAGAACTCACTTGACGATTCCAAATGGCCGAGTCATGGTAGATGTTATAGGTATGCATTAACATCCTTTTTTCAATGTAAAAATTTCAAATGGAGAACTCTATTATTTTCACTGATTGATAATTCAACGAAAAAATATCTTTTAGTCTCCTCATTTTCCTGACATCTTTTAGTTCTGAAAATTTCATATCATTCAATTTAATTTCTATATTTTATCGAAAACTTATCTTTAGTCCTTCTTCATAGACTCTCGGATGTGACAAACAGAGTGCTTTTCTAAAAAAAATAATTAAAATGGTGTGCTAATTTGTTTTATTTTTTAAAAAAGAAATGATTAATATGTCTCCTCCAAACACATCCAACCGTAACTTTCAAGGATTTTATTTTTGTCTTTATTTCTAACATTATTTTTCAACAGTTGTTATAAATTTGTTGTTGTGTGATTTTGACTGTTCCTAGAATAGTGTTTCCATGAATTCGCATGCAATGATGTTAACACCATCTATGAGCTAAAAGAGACTGATCGAAAACAAGTTCTCTATAAAGTACAAAAGCTAAATTGGGTCGATGATATGAAAGTACTCTTACTAAAAACAAAATTTCAAGAAAAAATAGAGATAAAAAAAACATATTTTTTTCCTTAATTTAATTATCTTTGATTTTAAAGGATATCATTAGGCACCTTTTTAACGTGCACAATTGACTAAGATATTTATTAGCTACTTAATTCAAAAGTTCTATGTTCCTGTTGAACCTTTTTGTTTGGGCTTAGTATCATTTTTAATATATTATGTTTTGCCGTTATTTTGTTTTGGTTTAAAAGTTTTATTATAGTCTTTTATGTTTTTTAAATGTATTATTTTGGTATTTTTTTAATTTTTCGTTAGAAATATTAATATTTCATTAACTTTAAAATTTTTAAATAGTTTAATGTCACTTTTGGTCTTTTATGTTTTGCAATTATTTCATGTACATAATGTTTTAAAAGTTTCATTTTAATCTTTTATATTTTTGAAATGTATGATTTTGGTTCTTTTTTAATTTTCATTAAAAATATTAGTGTCCATAAGTGCTTTAAATTTTAAAATAATTAAGTTAACATATTAGTAGTTAAAAACCAACACTATCTTTTTTATTGGAAAAATTAAAAATCACTAAGTAAATGAAGAAAAAATAGATTTAAAATCATGAACAACAACACTCATATTATTATTATTTAATTTTATCAATTAATAACAATAATAATTTCATTCATCAATTATTCTCAATCACAATGGATAATGGTCATTTCCTCTCATGTCACTCTGCCTCATGCCACCGCCCCAAAAAGACCGCTGCCCACCCCACTTTCGTCTCTCTCAACCTCCCTAAGCTGCCAAAATTGTTGCCTCATTTAACGACAACTGTCTCGTTTTCGTCGCTGACAACAATGCATTGATAAAGGTGAAGAAGAAGACCGACAACTCTCGATTGAGGATGAGGTTTTTTATAGATTGAACTAGTTAGAATCATCTTCCAATGAAACATACATTAAGTTTTAAAAGTTTCATTCTAACTAGCTTTTTATGTTTTTGAAATATATTATTTTGAGCTTTTTTAAAATTTAAAAATTAATAAAATATTAATATTTCTAGCGAAAAATTAAAAAAAGAACCAAAATGATATATTTTAAAAACATAAAAATTAATATGAAACTTTTAAAACTTAATACAATAAAACAAAATAACTGCAAAATGAATCAAAATATTATTAACCCTTTTTTCTTAAGAAGCCAATATTATTATACTTCGTCCTTGGCGGGTGCTAAACCTTTTTTACATGCTGATACAGCTAAATATGCTAAGCTGCCACAAATTCCTCCAGTTTTACAACCAACTGTTGATTATAGTAACGGTATCAACTTTGCTTCTGGTGGAGCTGGTGTTCTTGCTGAAACCAATCAGGGGCTGGTAAATTAATTAGTTAATATATTGAATAAGCACGTGATATTTATATTTGACACGATTGCCATCTTAGATCAACATTATTTATTAGGTTTAAATATATTTTTATTTTTAATAAATATCTATTTTTTTATTCTCTAATAAATTTTTATTTTGTTTTAAATTTTTAATAAAATAATACTTATTTTTTATCCTTAACATTTTTTTATCCCGATAAATTAACAAATTTTATATTTTTTCTTTAATAAATTAATAAATTTTATTTTAGTCCCAACTAATAACAAATGAAAAAAATTTATTAGGATGAAAATATAAAATACATTAATTTTTTAGGGACTAAAAATAAGTGTCAAGGATCAAAAATAGAATAATTATTTTATTAGAAATTCAATGTAAAAAAAATTTTTATTAGGAAAGAAACCTAAAAGTCATATATTTATTAGAGATAAAAATATATTTAAAATTATTTATTATTACATAGTTTTTTCCGTCTTGTGTATCTATATGACTTGTAATTAACTTGTCAGCAAGATTTATCTAGAACTCTATAATAAGCTGTTATTTTTATATAGGTGATTGATCTTCCAACACAATTAAGGCACTTTGAAGAAGTGAGAAAATCACTAGCAGAAAAGCTTGGAGAGAAGAAGGCAAAGGAACTGATCTTAGAAGCAATTTATTTCATTAGCGTAGGAAACAACGATTAAATGGGTGGTTATCTTTTTAACCCAAAAAATGCAAGAAAGCTTGAATCCTCAACAATTTGTTGGGATGGTCATTGGAAACTTGACACAGGCAATCCAAGTCAGCCTTATTAGCCGCAAATTAAAAATGAGGTACCAAGTTAGTCCTTGAATTTCTATATATTTTATCTTATTGTTATTTTAGTCTTTGAAATTAAAAAAAAATTCAAATAAGTCTCTAAAATTTTTTTCGGACGTCATTTAAGTTACTAAAGTTAACTTTTTTTTTTCATTTTGTTCCTACTCCAGGGTTTAAGTCATAATAAAAACATGTGTTAAGGACCCAAATGCAAAAAGTGATTAATTTCATAGACTTAAATAAAATCCTAATTTGACAGATTGATTTGAATTTTTTTTAGTTTTAGAAACTAAAATGACATGATCAAGATACAAATTTAGGGATTAAATTAATTATTTACTCACAAAATTAACTCAACTAAATAAAGCCCAAGATAGCTTTCTCAATAATCAAGAATCTACTAACAAGTTATTCTGATTTTGTGTGTACAGTCTCTACATGAGAAAGGGGCTAGAAAGTTTGGATTCGTAGGTTTTAGTCCTTTGGGTTGCTTGCCAGCGCTTAGAGCTCTAAACCTGAAAGCTAACAAAAGTGGTTGTTTTGAAGCAGCTTCAATTCTGCTCTTGCTCTAGCACATAATAATGCTTTGGGTAATGTTCTCACAAGCCTCGAGCATGTCTTTGAAGGATTCATGGACTCTAACTCTAATTTCTATGATTGGCTTCATGATAGAATACATAACCCCACACAATATGGTATGCATTGTAATTTGCAACCGATTAATTAATATTCCTAACTGCCACTAATATTATCAATCACAATTAATAAGTACCCAGTAGAATTTTGAACTTTTTGGAAGGTTTTAAGGATGGAATTAATGCTTGTTGTGGAAGTAGACCATACGGAGGCATTTTCACTTGTGGTGGTACAAAGAAAGCTAAAGAGTAGTGCTTATGTGACAATGTTGAAAACTATTTGTATGGTGGGTTCTTGTTAGCAATTTTAGGTCATACATATATATATCACATAATTGAATGAGTTAGACCATTATATTATTAGCCAAAATATTAAAATTGTCTAATCAATATAAAATTATGGCTAAGGGCATATATGTCATGAAAGGTTAATTGTGTAGATACCATTAGTGATATTATAATTTGATGAGGGGTCAAATTATAATTATCAAATTTGGGGTAATTGATGGCAGTTACCAATATAAGAGGTTATGGTGCCCATTTGTAGAAAGCAACTCATACTGTTTAGCTTTTCTCTTTATCCGGTCACAAGAAAAAAATTCAAGAAAAAAAAGGATTTTCTACGTTTGGAAGATCATAAAACCAATCTTCTCATCAACCTTTCATCATCATTTCATTATGGCTAATCCAGGTACGCTACGCTTCCGCATTTAGTTTTCATCATGATTTTGAGTATGGGAACATAATGGAGTTTTATTCATCTTTATGCAATGATTTCTCTCTACATGGATAGAAAGCATGTGGTTAGGATTGATGATTGTCTTTTAGAATCAAATTATGTTGATTAAATTGAATCCCAACATTTGGTGTTAGAGCCACCCATACTTGATTCATGTATGATTTTGGAAATTTTATTTATTCAGGCTGCTGGCATATTCTAAATTTTAAATAAATTTAGATATTTTATATATTGTTGGTAAGATCAAGCAAATTACTTTAGATATTTTACATATTTTCATTTTCATGTACTTTGTGCTCGTTCTTACTTTTAGAGGCCACTACAGTACATCAAAATAACAATCATGAGCTTCTAAAATTTAAAATAAATAAATAAAGTTAAAATAATTTACTCTAGAAATGTTTTAAGGTTGGATTTGGTGCATCAATGTTCAAAATTTAGCTATGGTATATCATTTTAATTGCTTAGCATTTAAATGAGCTAATTGAATCAAGATATCACCAAAGTGACCTCTCTTGTGTAGATTGTTCATGAGAAATGTTAACATGTGTGATTATTTATATGAATGGTGATTAACCCAAAGGAAAGTTAGCATTTAACTAATTTACATACAGACCTGTAATGTTAAACATGTGATAATTATGAGGTTTTGCATGTGAATGATAAGTCACATCAAAAGATGGGTTTGTTATTTGATATGCTTTTACTATCAACGTTTGAACATTACAACAAGGATATCACTAGCAATTAATACCAGTGTCTGAAGACTTGATATTAATGGTGCACTAGGTATCTTGAGATGGGATATACCATTATTTAAATGCATTGATGACTGTTATGTTATGTGAGCTTATTGTATTATTTGTTTTGATCTTTTCAGTTGTTGCTTCTATATATGCTAATCTGAATTCGGTTCCGGTCCTTAATGGTACAAATTTTAAGGACTGGGAAGAGAACATGGAAATTGTTCTTGGCTGCATGGATCTAGATCTTGCATTAAGGATTGAGAAACCCCCTTCTCCTACGGATTCTAGTACCTCTAACCATTAAGTGGGATCACTCAAATCGCATGAGTCTTATGATCATTAAGTGTGGCATTCCTGAGGTCTTTAGGGGCAATGTTTCAAATGATATAATAACTAGTGCCAAAGAATTCCTTACTGAAATTGAAAATCGCTTTGCAAGAAGTGATGAGGCAGAAACAAGTACTCTCCTTCAAAACTTGATTTCCATGAAGTATCAAGATAAAGGAAATGTCAAGGAATACATTATGGGAATGTCAAATATTGCTTCAAAATTAAGGGAGCTTAAGCTATCAAAAGACTTGCTTATTCATTTAGTGTTAATTTCTCTACCTTTACACTTTAGTCAATTTAAGATCTCTTATAACTGTCAGAAGGAGAAATGGTCTCTTAATAAACTCATTTCATATTGTGTGCAAGAAGAGGAAAGGCTGAAGCAAGAAAGGACTGAAAGTGCTTACGTTGTGAGTACCTCTAAAGACAAGGGCAAAAGAAAAAGAACCGAGGAGCCCAAGAATGAAGCTGCTAAGGGTCCAACACAAAAGAAATAAAATCAAGGTGACAACTATTTCTTTTGCAGTAAACCTGGACATGTAAAAAATAAATGTACCAAATATCATGTTGGGCATACAAAGAAAGGTATGTTTCTTACTTTGGTTTGTTCTAAGGTCAATTTAGCATCAGTACCTAGAAACATTTGGTGGTTAGATTCAGGTGCCACTATTAACATTAGTGTTTCAATGAAGGGTTGCCTAAGCTAC
Source organism: Glycine max (assembly GCF_000004515.6). Lineage (NCBI taxonomy): Eukaryota > Viridiplantae > Streptophyta > Magnoliopsida > Fabales > Fabaceae > Glycine > Glycine max. Next base: position 18,043,646 of record NC_038251.2, on the reverse strand, counting down.
CGGAAGCCAATTGATTCTGAAAGATGGATCTATGTTGGAGAAGGTAAATCGATGGAGGTGGAAGCTATAGAACATTTTAGATTATTATTATGTACTGGTTTTTATTTGGATTTGAAAGACACTTTTGTTGTACCTTCATTTAGACAGAATTTGGTTTCAGTTTCTTATTTGGACAAATTGGGTTATTTGTGTTCATTTGGAAACAATGTGTTTAGGTTATCTTTTAATTCAGATATTGTTGGAACTGGTTCACTCTTGGTTAATAATAATCTATATTTACTTGATACTGTAGCTTCCTATGGTGAATCCTTTAATGCAGATTTGTGTGGTACTAAGCGTAGAATCGATAATACAAACTCAGGAGTATTATGGCATAAGCACTTAGGTCACATTTCTAAGAACAAAATTGAACGACTTGTGTCAAATAGAATCTTGGATTCCATTGATTTCATAAGATTTAATGTTTTGTGTTGAATGCATTAAAGGTAAACAGATCAAAAGCAAGAAATTAGGTGCATATAGGGCTACAAACGTCTTGGAATTGATACATACGAACATTTATGGGCCATTTCATACACCTTCATGGAATGGTCAACAATATTTATATCATTCATAGACAATTACTCCAGATATGCATACTTGTTTCTTATACATGAAAAGTCACAATCTCTAGATGTGTTCAAAACATTTAAAGTTGAAGTTGAAAATCAACTCAACAAGAGAATCAAGAGTGTCAGATCTGACTGTGGTGGTGAATACTATGACATATATGACGGTTCAGGTGAACAACGTCTGGGGCCTTTTGCCAGGTACCTAGAGGAATGTGGAATCGTCCCACAGTACACCATGTCGGGGTCACCTAGCATGAATGATGTGGCTGAAAGATGAAACAGAACTCTTAATGATATGATAAGAAACATGATTTGTCATTCTAACTTACCAGAGTCACTATGGGGAGAGACACTAAAGATTGCAGGTTACATTCTAAATAGAGTGTCAACAAAGACAACTTCCAAAACACCTTGAGCTTTGGGTTGGGCTAAATCCTAGTTTGAAACATTTTCATGTATGGGGATATCCAACTGAGGCAAGGCCTTATAAGCCAAATGAAAGGAAATTGGACTCCCGAACAGTGAGCAACTACTTTATTGGTTATTCTGAAAGATCCAGGGGTTATAAATTTTATGATCCCAAATTAAAGACAATTTTTGAGACGAGAACCACCACATTCTTTGAGGATATTGAGTTTGGGGGGAAGAATAAGGTTAGCGACTTTGTCTTAGAGGAAGAATCAGTAGCGATTCCAAAACCGATTCATACAGTTGCTTTTGATTAAGCAAATTTGAAACCTCTACAAGATATTGTTATTGAATCCCCCACTTAAGATAATTTGGTCATTCACAAAGAACAAACTCAAAATCCTCAAGAACATATGCTTCATGAGCCAGTATCTTTGCGGAGATCTACAAGAGAAAGGAGAAATGCTATTTCAGATGATTATGTGTTATTTCTCCAGGAACATGAGAAAAATAATGGTATGATGGAAGATGACCCAGTCAACTTCCATCAAGCCATGCAAGATTCCAACTCAAAAAAGTGGATTGAAGCAATGAATGAGGAGTATAAGTCCATGCAAGACAACAAGGTTTGGGAACTTGTCCCATTACTAGAAGGTGTGAAACCCATTGGTTGCAAATGGATATTTAAGACCAAGTAGGATTCCAAAGGTAATGTGGAGAGGTATAAGGCTCGTCTTGTGGCGAAGGGCTATACCCAAAAGGAAGGGATTGACGTTAAAGAGACTCTTTCTCCAGTTTCATCGAAAGACTCTTTTAGGACAATCATGGCTCTTATTGCACATTATGATTTGGAGCTTTATCAAATGGATGTCAAGACGACATTTCTCAATGACAACATTGATGAGACAATTTATATGGTGCAACCAGAAAACTTTGTGTCAAGAGACCCAAAGAATATGGTTTGCAAACTGACAAAATTCATTTATGGGCTAAACAAGCATCTCGTCAATGGTACCACAAATTTCATCAAGTAATTCTCTCATTTGGTTTCGAGATGAATCTTGTTGATGATTGTGTGTATCACAAATTCAGTGGGAGCAAGTACATTTTCCTGGTCTTATATGTTCATGACATACTGCTTGTCACTAATGATACATGCATGTTGCACGAAACCAAGAGGTTTCTATCAAGAAACTTCAAAATGAAAGATCTTGGTGATGCCTCCTTTGTATTAGGAATTCAGATACACCAAGATCGATCTTGGGGTATTCTAGGATTATCACAAAGGAGCTATATCGAAAAGGTACTTAAAAGGTTTGGCATGTAGGAATGTAAATCCGGGGATACTCCAGTTGCTAAAGGAGACAAGTTTAGTCTCAAACAGTGCCCAAAAGGAAATTTGGAAATTCAGGAAATGCAGAAGATTCCTTATGCATCAGCTGTAGGGAGTTTGATGTATGCCCAAGTATGTACATGTTCGGATATAGCATACATAGTTGGGGTATTAGGGTGATATTTAAGCAATCCAGGAATGGATAATTGGAAAACAACCAAAAGAGTTATAAGGTATTTGAAGAGAATAAAATATTATAAGCTCACGTATAAGAGGTCAGATCAGTTGGAGATCACTGGGTATTCTGACTCAGATTTTATAGGATGCCTAGATAGTTTGAGATCCACTTCAAGTTACATTTTCATGTTAGCCGGTGGTGCGGTTTCTTGGTACAGTGCCAAGTAAACCCTTACTACTTCATCCACTATGATGACAGAATTTGTGGCATGCTATGAGGCATCAAATCATGGAATATGGCTGAGAAATTTTGTCACAGGGCTGCAAATTGTGGAAGGAATTGAAAGACCACTTAAGTTATATTGTAACAAGAAATCAACTGTATTGTATTCTAACAACAATAGGAGCTCGACCAAGTCGAAGCATATTGACATCAAGTTCCTAGTTGTTTAGGAAAAAGTACAGAATGGACAAATTTCCATAGAACACTTAGGGACAAACTGCATGATAGCAAATCCTCTTACTAAGGGACTTCCACCCAAGGTCTTTCATGAGCATGTTGCTCACATGGATGTTTTACAATTCGAGGAATCGTTGGTTTAGTGGGAGTTAGTCACTTTTATGTATTTTATGTTCTATGTTAGATTTTATGTATGCATACATTGACTTTTGGATATATTTGGTTATATATATATGGTTTATTATTCAGTTATTACACTTTGTACATTAAGGTTATTAAATGATCTAATTGAGGTAAAGTAGGACCAGTTGAAAATAGACGTGTACAGGCCACCTTCACGTAATTTTCATGTTACACATTGCATGATGAGTCTATGTCATTTGATTATGTCAGCATTAGTGATTATTGATGGGTTTAGTTGTGATTGATACAATGAAAACTATTTTGGTTCTACATGCGGATGTAATCAATGGACAAGTTTTTTGGAATATGCTCACAAATTTTGAGCTCATAAAGTCTAACACATTCATAAGGATTGTAAGGATATATATGTGTGTGTGTGTGTGTGTGTGTGACCAATGGGAGATTGTTAGCAATTTTGGGTCATACATACACACACACACACACACACACACACACACACACATATATATATATATATATATATCACATAATTGAATGAGTTAGGACCATTATATCATTAGTCAAAATATTAAAGTGGTCTAATCAATATAAAATTATGGCTAAGGGCATATATGTCATGGAAGACTAATTGTGTAGATACCATTGGTGATATTATAATTTGATGAGGGGTCAAATTATAATTATCAAATTTGGGGTAATTGATGGCAGTTACCCGTATAAAGGTTATGGTCCCCATTTGTAACATGTACAGTTTGGCTTTTCTCTTTATCCCGTCAGAAGATAAAAATTTAGAGAAGAAAAAAAAAAGGTTCTCTACATTTGGAAGATCATAAAACCAATCTTCTCATCAACCTTTCATCATCATTCCATTATGCCTAATCCATATATGCTTCCGCATTTTGTTTTCATCATAATTTTGAGTATGGAAACACAATGAGGTTTTATCCATCTTTATGTAGTAATTTCTCTCTACATGGATAAAAAGCATGTGGTTAGAATTGATGATTGTCTGTTAGAATCAAATTAGGTTGATTAAATTGAATCCCAACAATTCTATCCATGGAACAGAGAAGGAACAGTTCTCTAAGGTGTTATGGAATGGACCACCTTCCTCGGTAGGATCTTACAATTTAAAAACTTCTTTCAACAATGAGGTGATGAAACTCACTATTGCTGATGTAGTTGATGCCCCAGAAACTCAGCAAGGACAACTTCCCTACTGAGCTTATTCACAAAAAAACAATAAAATTAAAAACATTTTTAATATTTGTATAGTATATGCAAAGTCTGTGACATGTTAGGTTATAAATGCACACTTGCATGCCGAGTGGAGCCCGGTTCGATCACTATTTTTTTTAATTACCTTTCAAACAATTTATACTTTTAAAACTTAAATTTTGATATTTTTTCCAGAAGTATCACTTACTACATAGTTTTATTTATCTACTTCTATACTAATTCTAACTACATAGTTGGATGCTTTGTCTTTGTCTTGGCATATGCCTTTTGTACCTACTTAAAATTGGGGTTCTTGATCACGGAAGTTGTGACAGGATAATTGAGTTTTCTTCCTTCTTCAAGAGCTTATGTCAGCCACGAACACAAGAGAAGATTTGAAAACACAGGTCTTGAAAAAAAGAAAATTAAAGTGATATATTTTATTATTTAATTTAAGAGAAATAGGTAAAAAAAATTGAATAAAAATAATATTATAAAATTATAAAAAATACTATATATCATTAATGCTTATATCCAATCATGTAATGAGAGAAAATGTAGACGAAGTAGTGACTTATATAAAAATTAATTTTCAATTATTTGACTTATATTTGTTAAATAAAACATGTGTCTTATTTCCTTCAGCACATCCTTGTTTCTGTCGTCAGAAACAAAGAGAGTCTGGGCTCGAGTGACCATGTAGAGAAATTCATATTTTTTGTAAGTGCATATTTGATTTCATGTAATTATCCGAAATCTCAATCATTAGATTTTATATATTTCACTTATCAAATTTCACTATATATTTACAATGGAATTTGATGAGTTTGTCATAATATATTTGACTCGTGCATAATATCATAAGAAATGAATGCATATTTTTGGTAGTCGACGATAAATATGAAAAAGTGTATAAAAATATAAAATTTAGATATTATACCTTGTTGAAGTAAGCAACCATGATATATATGTTTGGAATGGATTTCATTTTGAGAGAGTTGAAAAAAATACTATTTTCTTAAAAGGATAATTGATTTTGAGTTTAAAATTAATTTTAGATAAATTTTCATGTGTTTGAATTTCTCATCGGAGAAGAGATCAAAATTAATTCAAGGTTCGTAATTGATTCTAACTTGAAGTTGTTAGACAAATGGCCTCAATTATCTTAAGAAGGGGGGTTGAATTAAGATAACAAGAACTATTCCCCAATTAAAATTTCACTCTCTTTTTAGATTAACAATGCACCCTTAACATGAATTACTCAAAAGACAATTCAAAATAAACTTCTTTCAAGCCAAAGATAAATATCAATAAATAAAAGAAGTTTAAGGGAAGAGAGAAATGCAAACTTGATTTATACTGGTTCGGCCATTTCCCATGCCTACGTCCAGTCCTCAAGCAACCCACTTGAGATTTTCCATTCTCTTTGTAAAACTCCTTTTACAAAGTCTGAACCACACAGGGACAACCCTTCCCTTGTGTTCAGGAATCCTTTACAACAAGAGACCCTCGGTCTCTTAATCCCTTTTCAGAAGTAAGAAGAAGAGAAGAAGAAATCGCTCTTGAAAGAGATAGGTTTGTACAATGAAGATCAATCACAATTCCTTATTGAATATGCAAGTGTTTGACCAAGGAATCTTTGAGAGGATAAGACATTTCAATTCAGAAAAACTCTCTTAATCTTTTGAGAGGATAAAACTTTTTGGGCAATGAAAAATCTCTCACAATTCGTGTTTCCAAGTCACATATAAATAGCCCTTTGATGGCCATTCATAAACCATTTGAATAGATGTGACTCTTGGAAGTTATTTTCTGAAGATCTCCTCTGGAAATCGATTACAGGATTTGTGTAATCGATTACAAGTTTTAAAATTTGAATTAAAACGTTTATTAACGACTGATAATCGATTACCAATATTGTGTAATCGATTACACAATCTAAAATTTGAATTCAAAATTTTTAATAGCTGTTGTAAACCATTTTTTGCCACTGGTAATCGATTACATCCTCCGGTAATCGATTATCAAAGAGTAAATATCTTGAAAAACACTTTTTAACTTAAATTACTTGGCCAAACCTTTTGTTATATCAATTATGAATTCCCTTCTTAAAATACTAGTGATCATCTTGATGTTGTGTCTTGTATTCTTGAATCATTGTATTCTTGAATCATTGTCTTGTATTCTTGAAAAACGCATTTGCATCAAATCATCATGATCATCATCAAAGCATCAAAGTCATTTGCTTCTACAGAAGTACCTTTAGTAATTTTTGCATTAGATCCAAAACTATGTATTGAGTTTTACTCATAATTTGATTTTATGATAAAAATATTTGAATATAAATTACATCACTTCAAAATCAATTTTATTCAAAATTAATTTTGTCAATGTTCATCCAAACATACACTAAATTTTGTAGCCGAAGCCAACATCCAACAAATAGTTTCTTAACATGTATTCATGATTTTAACCATGTTGCTTAAAAAATGATTTTATCCAACATGACTTTCTTTAGTTTGAACATTAATTAAGGTTTATAATTTTTATTTACGTGAATATAATGAGATAAATTTTACATCTTAAATCGATAAAAAAGATTTAAAATCGTGTCTTAAAATAAAAAATATTGTTGTTTCAAAAGGATCCTTTAACTTCAATTTAAAATTATATAGGACTAAATTGCATTTTTTTTAAAAGATAAAAATTAACTTATATATACATTTAATCTAAATTATTTTTATTCTTTATTAATAATAATAATTAAATTTTAATGTTATATCATTATTATTTAATGTGGTCCAGTTTTACTTGTTTGTTTACTTATTTCATAGGTGTATTCAAATAGGATTTTAGAGAATTTTAAAATATTTTTAATAAAAATGTTTTGTGATATTTAATCAAGATAATTAGAATTTTTAAAAAGGTATAACAAAATTCATTGATACTTAATTAAGATTTATAAAACAAAATAAAATCATCTAATATTCAAAAGTAATTTTAGTTGATTTTTTTTGTTAAGATAAATTTTAATAAATTTTATGAGATTTTTTTAGTAAAAAATATAAATAAGACATCATCAAATAATCCTTAGGATTTTTCCAGACTTTTTTTTTTTACTTTTTTCTTTTTCTACCGGTTGTAATTTTTTCTTCTCCCATCACATATGGCAAGTGGATGATGGGGAATGATACTTTTCTTCTTAGTTTGTGATTGGTATACGTTGCTTTTTATTGGAGTGTTGTTTTTGTGCTCTTTGGTTACATATATTTTTTACAGAATTCGTGTGGTAAATATTGCTTAACCAGGGGAGCTACTCTGGTACCTTTATTATTGATATACAATTTTTTACCGAAAAAAAAAGCATATAATTTCATTAGGAAAAAAAGAAGAAAAAAAAGCTAGGCATCATGGCACATAGAGGAAGGCTGCAGGTAAAGATTCAATCATATCGCACGTGCAGCGAGACAAGAATTTTATGGGTTTACATCAGAGGAGATATTACAGTTATTTTGAGTTTTTATTAGTTATGGAAACTTTAGAAATATCGTATTAATCTAATTTTTGAAGGATGTCTATGAGTCATAAACTTTATATTATTTATTTGTTATAATTTTAAATATTTTTTAAAAATTCATCCTATCCTTTTAGATCTTATAACTTTATAAAAATAAAAAAAATTATGTATTCATATATTATAAAAGTACAAAATCTTAATCATAATTTTTTTTGTTTTTTTTAATTTAAAGTCATTACATTACGAAATCTTTTAAAATCTACATGTCAAAATAATTTACTAAAATTCTAATTCAATACATCTTTTTTAATTTTTAATATGGATATTGAGACATTTGTTTGTGTTTATTTTTTTTGAATTTTTTTAATAAAATAAATTATTGTCTAGTGTTTATTTAAATTACTTTTCTGCAATAAAATAAATTACATTTTTTTGTGTTTAGCTGTTTCCCGTATGTGACTAGACGGTTGCCATGCTGGTAATGGGTACTCGTTTCGGTTTGAATTTTGAACTCACAAGGTTTGAGTTTTAATATTTTTTTATAGCGTGTGTTCAGGCCCTAAAAATGGGTTGGAAAATAATAATAATTATAATTATAATAATAATAATAATAATAATAATAATAATAATAATAATAAATATCCATTTTGGATCCTAGTCTGAATGTGTGAGAAGTTGATATATTAGTCTTTTAAAATAAAAATTTTAAATTTAATTCTCAAATATCTAAAAAATATAATAGATTGATCATGTTATTATAACTCTCATTTGTTATCAGTAAGTGGGTGTCTATGTGATATTTTTGGTAATAAAATGAAAATTGACTATTATCATATGATTAAAAGTTGACTTTTTAATTTTATCTTTAAATTTAACAACTTAATGTATTTTTAGTTTTGAATTTAATCATTTAGTTATATTTTGACCCATAAACTTAATTATGTATTGTTAATTTGATTCCGAAAGTTTTTTTTTAATTTTTTTTTATTAAATCTCATGATGCATGCATATAAGTTAATAGTATAGTCATAGCCTTATAATCCTTTACTTCCATTCTATATCCCTCATATCTTGATTTTCACATCCACCATTGCATGCAAAGTTTGTCATTTGTTCAACTAAAACATTAATTCTAATAAGAAAATAACTCAAAATCATTATAAAAAATTATCTAATTTTTTCTTAATAAAATTGTCTAGCTTCTTTAAGAAGTTACATTATATTCAATTAAAAATTTTTAAATAGCTTCTTCAACTATCTAAAATAACCATTACATTTAATTTTTTTATGTCTATATAAAAAGCACTTTTAGGAGAAAAAAATAAAAAGAAAAAAATGAGATAAGATTTTCCATAAGTTAAAATGATTCGACAAATAATTATTTTTATATATTTTTTATATTTAAATATTTTTTCTTAAAATATTAAATTACTTTTATACACAAGATGCGAAAGTTGCATTTCCAAACATTTAATAAAGTTATATTTCCAAGACTTAGAAGACTCAAATTTAAAATTATTGATTAAGTTAAAATGATAATACACCAATTCATCTGGTACTTCGATGGTAACATTCATTATTATTATTGCATTGATGCTTAAAGTTTTCAGTCTATATTAATTATAATAAGATATTTGTAAATTATTATCAAATAATCTTTCATTTTATTTTTTATTGGATCGAATAATCTTTCATTAATTAGGCATTTAATTTTTTTTTTGGGTAAACACACATTTTTAGTTTAAGACTTAGATGCTTGGAATTCAAAAGTCTTATCGAGTGGTGAATTCACTCTCTTTCAAAATCTAGTTTGTTTTTTCATTCACATAATCAAATCCAAATTTTTATTTTTTTAAAGTCAATTAAGTTACTTATCCTTCAATGCAAGAACATTGCTATTTATAACACTATTTTCAAATTAAAATTTCAAATACCTTTGATTTATATTAACATAATATTTTGTTTGTATTTACATTTTTTTTACTTCAAGTTTGTTTATACTTTATAAACATTTATGTAATGCACAAGATTCATTCATGCGAGTTAACTAGTTCTTCGTTTGGAATGGGCAAGGAAATTTAAATGACACGTTAGTTCACAATCACATTTACTTCGCGGTCGTTGAAGCGAACGACAAATCCAGATTTTCAGATATCAAACTATAGAAAAAAATCGCATATAATAATTAAAATAATTGCAAAACAATATCTCCGTTCCAATCCAGTTCAATATATTATAATAAAAATGAAAATAACTTCACATAGTAATTTATTTCAGATTTTTAATTGTTTTGTTGACATTTTTTAATGTGTGGACGCAGCGGTCACCGAAGTTGTGGCTTTGGTTGTTCTTTACCCTTTGGATCTGCAAGCACTGAGCTGTCAATAAATAATCCCAATTTCAATCTCTCTCTCTCTCTCTCTGTATATATAATGATACAAGTATAATTTTAATCCATTATTATATTGTTTGATAACATTCAATTAAATAATATATTTTTTTAAATATCATAAAATTAAAAATTTATTTTATATTATATATATAAAATTTTATATTAATTTTAAATTATTTATTATTTCATTCCTATAAATTAAAATAAATATAATATAATTTTTTTAAAATATAAATATAATTTTCATATAACATGAAGATAAAATTCAATGCTATAATTTATAAAAATCACATTTTATACTAAATTATAAAATATTATAATAATTATTTAAATTATATCAACAAGATTTGATATTTCCTCTATAAATATATAAAATAAACAAAAATTGAATCAATTATTAGCGGTTGTTGGTCGTTCTTCTTCCCGTTCGTTCCCGCAAACTTTTCCATCTCGAAACCTCCCAAATCTCTTCTTCTTCTTCATCTTCTTCGATCTCGCGTTAGCGTCTCAAAACGCTGCGTTTCGCGTTTTCGTTTTTTTAAAACACACACGTGCTGTTTTTCTCTGCGAGTTTTGTTTCATTGCTATAAAACACGCAATTTCGTAATTTGCGGGGTTTTCGATCTGTGCGGTGGCGAGTGTTTTTGAGTGGTGATCCGAGAGGGAGCAGCTCCGGCGGAGGCAGGGGATGGAGGAGACGGCGGCGGTTGGCGGTGGCGGAGGGGGAGGAGGAAGAGGAGGTGGAATTGAGAGTTCCGGTCGATGAATTCGCGGGGAGGAGAATGCTGTATTTGAAGCAACCTAGGGTTTTCGGGAGCATGGAGTTGTTGCGCGTTTTGGTGCATTGGTGTTGGTGATCGTGGTGTACGTGAACGTTGGGTGATTTTAGTGGCTTCTCTTTGCATGCAATTTTGATGGTTTCCCTCTGAGCCTGAGGCTCGAGGGATCTGAATAAATTCGGCGAAGGAGAAGCCATGGCATCGTCGGAGAATGAACCTTCTTCTCACTCTTCTCCTCCTGCACACGCGTGTTTGCATAAGTTCAGGCTCTATGAGACTCTTTCGGTGTGTATTTGTATGCTATTATTATGCTTATGCACTTTTATTCTTGTTTCCGATTTTCGTTCTTTTTTTGTTGTTGTAGTAAGTTATGTACTCTGTTTCTGCTGAGACCTCTTTGATGTTTTTTTTCTTTTGTCGCTATTGATCGCTTCCTGCGGAAAGTGCTAGTTTTATTACAACGTGTTTCTTTCTGTATTGTTGAAGAAAAGACTATTAGGAACTGTTTGTTTTCCTTCTTACATTTTGATTTTGAAATCCGCTTTCTAAAATAATTCCATGCTAATCGCTAAGCAATTAGTTTTTCATCCAAAATCTGTTAAATTTTGAAAATTGATTTCAAAACAAGTGTTTTTAAAGCTTAAAAACAGAGACAGCTAGCAGGTGTTTTCTTGTTTTCTTCTTCTGTTTTGTGGTTCTAGCTCAACGGTGTGTCATTTAGAGTAATGTACGGTCTGGCACGAGCTTGGTGTGAAAGTTTGTTTTATTTGTCTTTTTGAAAAGAAAAAAAAATTGAAAATAGAAATCTGACATACTCTAAAGATTTTAACCCTGTGCATTTGCTTTTATTTTTATGCCACAGAACTTTTACATGATAGGAAGGGACAAGAGCAGGACTTATTGGAGAGTGTTAAAGATTGACCGTCTAGATCCCTCCGAGCTGAATGTGCTTGAAGATTCCACCACATATACAGAAAGTGAATGTTCTGACCTGTTGAGGCGTATACATGAGGGGAACAGGTCCACAGGTGGACTGAAATTTGTTACAACTTGTTTTGGAATTGTTGGTATGTAGATCCAATGTGCATTTTTCAGTTGACTCTTGACAAATAATCAGTTTATATCTTGATATGTTATTCTGCATTCAGGGTTCATAAAATTTTTGGGCCCTTACTACATGCTGCTTATCACAAAAAGAAGGCAAATTGGTGCAATCTGTGGTAATACAGTATATGCTATCTCAAAGAGTGAGATGATTCCACTGCAAAATTCATCTGTTCATTCTAGCATCACCGATTCTATAAATGAAAACAGGTCTTTACAATCTTGGATGTTATATTGATTTTACTTTTGTACTTCAGAAGAAAAACTGAATGTTAGTTCAAGGGATGCTCATCATATATTTGTATTTATTATTGACTATTTCTGAATGTTGACATCTGTCTGCTGTGTCCTTTAATAATTTGAAACAGAGTGTTGCTTCAGATTCATTTTTATTTGCGTCATCTTTCAGTTGCTCTGTTTCTCTCCATCTAATATTTAAATTATTTTAACTGCCTACTATCCATAAGATCTTTAATGTTAATATAAAAGTTTGTGGAAATCTTGGTAAAAATTGCATCCTTCTCTTTGGCTTAAATAAAAAAATATCAAAATGTAAGCAGAATTTTTTATTTGTTAAAAAAAACATCTGCAGATTGTTGAGAACTCAATTTTGATTAGATTTTGGTCCTGATGGAAATGTGTCATAAAATTGAGTTGCTTGGTGATTATTCCTAATGTTTGCTACTTGCTAATACCTTTTGATTTAAACACAATGTTGTGGTCTAATATCAAATCTTATTGTTCTTAATGTTTTAAGTTTTTGTATTAATTTTTTTTCTCATTCACTTATTAGATACAAGAAGCTCCTATGCATGGTAGACCTTACGAAGGATTTCTTTTTTAGCTACTCATATCATATTATGCGTAGTCTTCAAAAGAATTTGTGTGATAGTGAGACAGGCCATGTTCTTTATGAGACCATGTTTGTCTGGAATGAGTCTTTGACTCGAGAAATCAGGAATCACCTCCAGAATACTATTTGGACAGTTGCTCTAGTGTACGGTTTTTTTAAACAGGTGATTATAAATGCCTCTTAATGCCATTGCAAGAATATCTGATCAACTTTTCTCATTAAATTTTCACTCTTTCTGTTTACTTCTCTTCATCTGTGCAATTTTTATAATCTTCCATTTCCTTGGGTGCACAGCACACAAATAAACATTTAGAGAGATATTGGACTCTGTTTTCATTATGAAGTGAATGGTATTCTGATATGACTTATTCAAGTGACAATTAACAAATGCTCTATTTATTTGTTATTAGTATTAGTACAAGTGTACAACACAACTAGATGACATCGCTTCTGACATTTTCATTTATGGACTAGATAGGGAATCTTAATAAGTATCTTATGTACTAATATTTCGTGTTCATCTCAAGTTGTTGTTTTGTGTCATCTCATGATTGAATTTCTGAAGTCTATCTGGTGGCTTCATTAGGAAACACTTACAATATCTGGGCGGGAGTTCATACTTACACTCGTTGCAAGACGGTCTCGCCATTATGCTGGCACTAGGTATGTACATGTTGTATTTTCTTCCTAGACACATCAAATGCATTTTTTTAGGCATTTGATGTATGTCATTTGCCAATGTGATTATGTTGCGCATATGCTTTGGTTGGTTATATTATATGCATATATCTCTGTCTGAATATATAATTTGACTTTGGCTCTCAACAAACTTGGCAGTCTATTAAATGGCTTCAGTGATGATTGTATCTATTTTGTATTGAGTTTGTGTTCCTTATGCTCTGGTCATTTTTGTATTTTCTAGTTGTTTAGACTTGTTGCTATGCCTCTGAAGTTTTAGTATAACACTAATATGTAATTATATAGAAATGATCCATGGAATCCTTGGCTTGAATTTTTTGTGGTATTTCTATTTGAAGAAAAATTTACCTGATTAATTTTTGACAAGCAGCATTTTTTTCCTGATGGATGAATAAATCTCATCTTTATTCTCCATTTGGGTGTGTTGATGGGAAAGAGTTGAGATTGGTAAACTAAAAGTTTTGGTATATAAACTAAAAATATGAGCTATATTGATTGCTGACTTATTATTAAAATAGAGCTTCATAGATCCATCCCATTTAATTTTCAAGTCTTCTAAGATGCTTTTCAACCAAAGCAATTCGTAAATGCCTTATGCCATAGCTTGCAACTTAGCTCAAAACTTTTCAGCCAAAGTAATTCATAAAGCTTAGACAAAGGATTTTGAAACCCATCATGGTTGCAATTCATAAAGCAACTTGCACCTATAGCATCCGAATGCCACAACTTTGGCAGCTATTGCAGCAGGGATGCTGCTACTAAAATCGTTCTACTCTTTGAATCTTGGGTTCGCTTGCTCTGCAATAGCACTACAACGCCACTATACTGCGATGTTGACTACTGTGTCTACATACAGTAGCAATATAGTCAGTCCCCCTGAGATTGAGTGTTTGATGAATAATTGTGATCTCCTTGGATTTATGTGTATCCTAAGGCTGTCATGGCCTTAGTAAATATCCTAACCCATGCTCTGGGGATTGTTTCATCCCATATAAAGCCCTTTTCAACAGAATTGGCTGCAATATCCTGGTGGAACCTCCATAGAGATCTCCTCCTCATTCTTCACATCAAATTGTTGTAAATCCCAACCATAATTTGCAGCAAGAGATAATATTATTATCCAAACTGTATTCATCTTTGTAACTGGAGCAAAGGTCTCTGAGTAATAGATCTCATAGGTTTAAGTAAAACCCTCAGCAACCAGCCCTGCCTTATACATCTCAATCAACTTATCTACCTTATATTTTACTGTATATGCACATATACACCCAACTGCCTTCTTTCCTTCTGGCTAAGAAACCAACTCCCGTGTTTTATTCTTCTTCAATGCCTCCATGACTTGCTTCCAATTTTTATCAGATAATGCCTCAAAATCATTAGTGGGAAGTGCGATAGAGTTTGGGTTTGCATGAAAAGTTTTATGGGTTGGAGAAAATTTGGGAAATGAGAGGTAGTTTGAGAGGGGAAAAAATGGTTTTTGGGGCATTTCTGGTTCCTTTTCTAAAGGCAATTGGAAGATAAAAGTTATCATCAGGTTGTGGGTTTTCCGCTTCATTTGGGGAAGCTGAAAGACTATTCTGTAAAATTGAAAATTTAGAGTTTTTTACCTGATCTAAAGGAGTTGGATTGGCCACGTGGACGTCTGTCGATTTAGGAGTGACATTTGATTTGGTGTAAACCAATTTCTTTCCAAACCTTGTATTTTTCAGGTCTGGTTGGAGCATTTGCGTTAGATTCATTTTGAGCCAATGCTTCTTGTTCAAGTTCTCCTGAAAGATCACAAAAAATTAACTCAAGAGGGGGGAAGGAATGTGTTTCAGAATGAGTCTCCTTACTTCCCTAATACTCTCCCCCCAAAGATAAGGTTGAGTAAAATCTCCGGACAAAATGTGACATCCTTGGACACAATTTCTTGGATGGAGGATGAATTATACCCCATTTGAGCATAGAAGTATCCAACAAAGGCACACTTTATAGCTCTAGGATCAAGTTTACTACCCTTGTCTTGAGTCTTGACCATGGACATGGACAAATGAGACACATTACATGCACAAAGATCTTTGGTGGAAGTTTGCTAGAAGTAGACAAATTAGGATAGAATAGAAAGAGGGAAGTACATCCATACGAATCTTAAATCCTCTTAGAATGTGGGTTTGAGTCTAACTCAACCCTAAAACCTAACTCCTAGGATGAGGGTTGCCTCCCTTTTATATATTCTATCTTGGCCTTATCTTTAGCTGATGTGGGATTTGGGTTTTTCCCAATAAGCCCGCTCATGCGCAAAGCACTTTTTGGCTTGGTGCATGGGTAATATGGCGGGTGGCCCTTCAATGGATCTAAGATAAGCTTTGATTTTGATACCATCTTAGAATATGGGTTTGGGCCTATCTCAGTCCCTAAAGCTAGCTTATAAGATGAGGGTTGCTTGCACTTATACACTCTATCTTGACCTTATCTCTAGCCAATGTGGGACTTGGGTCCCAAGATTCTAGAGAGAAGTTGATTAATAAGATATGTTGTTGTGAGAACAGTCTCCCCCTAGAAACCTTTCAGAACTTTTTTATGAAACAAAAGTGCCCGTTTGGTCTAATAAGAGGTTTCTGTTTTTTCTTTCTGCGATTCCATTTTGTTGTGGTGTTTGGACACAAGAAGACTCATGAATAGTTCTCTCTTTTTGGAAAAATGGATTTCCTATGTCTAACCTAAGTTTCTCTATGGACACACGAAATTGAATTTTAATCATTGAGAAAAATTTTCGAAAGACATTGGTTACTTCATATTTCTGTTTAAGTTGAAAACCCAAGTGACTCAGGTACAATCATCATTAAAAGTCACAAACTAACGAGCCCCTGACACATTTGGAGTAGGAGATGGCCCCTAAACATCAGTATCAACAAGGTTGAAAGCAAATGTACTTTTCTTGTTACTTGGTGAAAAAGGGGCACACTTGTGTTTTGCAATTTCACATAAACCAAATTGAAGAGAATAAATTTTATTCCAAAAAAACAAAGATGAAAACATAACTTTGATGATTTCAGAAGAGGGATGTCCTGAGTGATAATGAAAGAGTAAAATCTTTTCCTTTTTGACAGTAGGGACTCTGACATGAATGAACGAGACTAGTTTGTTTGGATGTTTCCTGTACTAGCTGCAGTTACAAGAGTGCCATCTGTAGTTGCTATTTTTTTGTTGCTAGGACATGGAGAATAGGTGAATTATTTAGATGGCAGGGTCATATGCTCTGTGGCTCCAGAGTCCAGAAGCCAATGGGATGGAAGCGTTTTTGAGACATTAACTCTGAATGAAAGAGGAAGCATACCTGTATACGCTGAACTACAAGTGCCTGATGATTTTTCCAGCTAATCATTTTCCACTCAGCAGACTAATCTATTTATAATAAAAATTATTTACAAAGATAATAAATCCTAAGCTTATTTTCAAGAGAACTCTTTCCTAAGATACATTGAACTTAGCTAAACACAACAAGTAAGTTAGTTGGAAAAGTAACAGTCATTAAATGCTCCTATTTCCAACAAACGATAAAAGAGAAAATAAAATTAAAGATGGCCAATGGCAAGCTAGGTAAGATTGAAGTTTGGTTCTGGGTAATTGGCTATTTGACTAGCTCTGGAGTTCAAGACCCATTTTTTGTTCAATTGTCTGATGTGCTTCTTGTTGTTGCTGTGCTCCAATGAAGTAAATGATCAGATTTTCTTTGGCATGATATTGTCAAGTGTCTCACTCTCGAATATTCTAGGCTCTTGAATTAAGGGTTTTATATAAAACAAGAATGATGAATAACTACAGGATTCGTCAATGATCCATTGTTACCAACTGTCAAATATATGAAGAAGGAATCATTAAATTACAATAGGAAAGTAACACCGTGATGGGGGTTGACTGCTTCATGGTTTTTTACCCATTACCCCCACATAGCTGTATTTGCCAATCTTGTTTGTTCCTTTCAAATGCTCATAAGAAACCATTAAATACTCCACTTTCCCCTTTAATATATATATATATAGTGGTTATTCATTAATGGGTGATTTTATTTTAAGAAAAATTAAAAAAAAAAACAGAAGTCTTCAAGGTTGTGAACACATTATCAGATTCAGTGCCTGAAATACTTATGGCCTGTTTAATAACAACTTCAGTGCTGAACTGAAAAGGTACTGCACTGATAATAAATTCAAGTGCAAAAATGTTGCATATATTCAACACATGGATAGTTAATGTATTGAGTAGCAACCTTTTCCTTATGTTAGTCATTAAATGATACTAATTTCCTTTATTGTAGCCTTTATTATATTAAATGTGAATATTTTCAATTAATACTAAAAAATTAGAATCTTTTCAAATGGATATGTTATGTTAATGACTCTTCACAACTTCATTTATATGGTTATTTTTATGTAGGTATTTGAGACGAGGTGTAAATGATGAGGGTAGAGTCGCTAATGACGTGGAGACAGAACAAATTGTATTTGAGGATGTTCCTGAAGGTCTTCCGGTCCAAATATGCTCTGTTGTCCAGAATCGGGGTTCAATCCCTCTTTTCTGGTCACAGGAAACTTCACGTCTAAATCTTAAGCCGGATATTATATGTATGTGTTCCCATTTCCTGAATACTGTAACACTGGCTGAGTTATGTTTCTCTACTCTTCTCCACTTAATGCATGAGCCACTGTATGTTTGCTTATGTAATCACTTGTTCTTCCCCAGTGTCAAAGAAAGATCAGAATTATGAAGCCACTAGACTTCACTTCGAAAATCTTGTCAAAAGATACGGGCATCCTGTAATAATTTTGAATTTGATTAAGGTAGCTTCGATTTTTCATCTTTTGAAGGAAATTATTTTATTTTTCCCCATTTATCAAATGTATCTAATTTCCTCAATAAGAAATTTTCGTGTATTTTTGCCAACATATTACAGAAGGGTGGTAATTTGCTTGTCTTTTTTTATTTTGGTAAGATTCTTAAGTGATTGATATTGGTTCTTTTTAACCAACAGTCACACGAAAGGAAACCTCGAGAGTCCATACTTCGTTCCGAGTTCGGTAAGGCTATAGATTTCATTAACAAAGATTTATCACAGGAGAACAGGTTGAGGTTTCTTCATTGGGATCTTAAACATTTTCAGAGGTTAGTGTCTTTTATTATATAATATTGTCTTCCATAATAATTAAATTATAAGTGTGCTCTGAATAATCTCACTTAAATTATGTTCATTTTACATTTTCTACTTCCAGCAAAGCTACAAATGTTTTGCTACTTCTGGGAAAAGTGGCTGCATATGCTTTGACATTAACAGGTTTTTTATATTGTCAAGTGCCACCAACTCCTAGACCTGAAGACTGTATAAAATGTCCATCTATTAGGTAACTTTTTCGGTTTCCTCCGATGCCTTTCACCATTTTTTTTATAAATTGTGTATACTTGTGACTTGTCAATCGTGATGTCTTGAGAAAAGTATCTAGAGAATCTTGAGAAAAATATTGATACAATGTACAATGATATACAATTTTCTACAAATAGCATGAACACATGTTAATCAGATATTAATGCATGTGCTCCAAAAAAGGCATTAATGCTTGATGGAAAGGTGGAATACCTAAGATCCACTGACATCTCTTGTTTATACTGATGTTAAGTTTTGCATACGGCAATATCGATAAGGGAAGCTTTCAACCCACAAGACAATCTGATGTCAACAATGAAGATGGTAATACTTTAGAGAGGAAACCTAGTGGAGAAAACAACCTTGCTAACGGAAACCATTTTGTCAAGCCACCCATGTTCCAGAGGGGGGTTCTCAGAACCAATTGCATAGACTGCTTAGATCGCACAAATGTTGCACAATATGCATATGGGTTGGCTGCTCTTGGCCACCAGCTTCATGCTCTGGGAATTATTGACCACCCCAAAATTGACCTTGATGATCCTCTAAGTGATGGTTTGATGGGATTTTATGAGCGGATGGGTGACACACTTGCACACCAGTATGGTGGTTCTGCTGCACACAAAAAGGTGATTAGTTTTGATGTTCTTTGCAATTGCTTCAGTTAGCAGTTATATTTAGCTTGGGAACTGGCACTTTTGCTTTATTGTTTGCTCTCTTGATTACCTTTGAAGTCTTTCTAATAAAGCTTTTATAGACACTGTAATTGGGTTTAAACTTTATAATGGACAAAATCGTTGTTAATCTTATTTTTTTAAGATAAAGAAATTTAGCTGAAAAAAAAGTTTATATAAGAAAGGAGACATCTCTATCTATCAATCCGCCAGTGAAAATTATTTTGTGGTTTACTCACTTTACTGCATTTCATTGAGTTGGATGGTATACAATAGTATTTTTGTTAGCTTTTTCATTTATATTGTGACTTGAGAATGGACTTATCTCTTGTATTAGTTTCTGAATGCATAAACTTGGAAGTGTCACTCTCTCTAATGACCACTATAATATATGAAAAGTTTGAAATCCCATCACCACTACTAGAGTTGTTGAAAGAGAGAAAAATAAATGCAAGAGATGCTGAAACCTGTGTCTTGACTACACATCAAAGTCCATTTTATATAGACTTAATGCAATAAATACACATAAATGTAGGAGATAATACTCCTATTTACATGATATGACAGACTTATAATTACAAATATCCTAAATAAATAAGGAAGCAAATCATAAAATAGAAAATAAAAATAAATCTTAACAGATCATCTAGGACACTCTAAAATATTCTAATATGATATGAAAAAATATCATATGATATTTCTCATATTTTCTAACAAGAGTTAAATTTGCTTTCATCAGAATGGGGTAACTCCATTATAAACTGGTCAATCTTAAAAAATTTGGGTCTGGCTCTTCTGGAGTGCAAGATGGACCTTACCTTGGAGGGTAGAGTGCGGAGTTATAGTTTTGTTTTTTTTTTTTTTTTTGAGAGGGGAAAACTGAAATTTGTTCCCGAGAAGAATCAGTAACATTTATATCAGCAACAAGGAGAGGTTCCACTTGATAGGGAACTTCTTCAACCAATATTTCTCATGAAAATTAAATTTGCTGCTCATTTATTTTATAACAACCTTAACTATTGATTTTTCAATCAACTATTAATCTCCACCAACTCAAAGGAGCCTAATCACAATTTTCTATCTTTCTTGGATCCTATATTTTGTTAAATGGGTAAAGTAACAGTGATGACGAGGTTTTCATGATGAAAGATGTTAATTGATTTGTACATTGGTATAATAACATATGGTCCTCTTTAACTTATGTTGCTACTTGCCTTGTAGATATTCTCTGAGAGGAGGGGGCAATGGAAAACTGCAACACAATCCCAAGAGTTTTTTAGGACTCTTCAACGCTATTACAGCAATGCTTACATGGATGCTGAGAAGCAAAATGCAATTAACATGTATGTGCCACAGTCATGTAGTTCTTAATTGTTTATTACCTCCAAGTACTATTATTCCCTGTGATTGGATTTATAGCATGTATCTCAGGCTAAATTATATTTCTGAAACTTTGGCTTTTAACTTTGCTGAATGGCATCGGGTGATCCATGTAACCGACCTCACCTAGTGGGATAACACTTTGTTGTTGTTGTTGTTGATTGGATTTATAGCATGTCTGTCTCTTTAAAGTGCCTTTTATTGAGACATTGATAGAAATTTTATTTGAAGAAAACATGGATTGAACCGTAGGATAAGAAATCTTCCTCTGATTGGCACTGCAAATAATAATAATATAGAAACAGCGACTTTAATACGGAAAACTTTCCAATCTCTCTGTTTAACTCTTTAAAAGCTGTGTTCTAAACTCCAAAGTGAAACCATGACATGAAAATAGTCTCAAAACACTTCATCTAAACTCCAAAGACAGCATAAAAATGTACATCCATGTAACTTCCCTTTACCCCTTCCAAAACCTTTAAAATTGATCAAAAAAATGTTGAACCTTTATAACTTTAAAATCTCATAATTGGGAATTGGAGATGTTAAGAAATATGACAGAGAGGTCCTTGAGGAAAAGTCTCTGTATGGGTTATACATTAATGTATCCCTAATAAATGAAATTCCTTTGACTGAAGTGAGTTGCAAAGGTAGTTGCACTGGCATTACATTTATTCTACTTTTTATAATCTGGTTCCCATATAAACTCTACATTGGTAAATGTTTTTGGGATTATGATTAGGCATAGTAGCATTATTTTTAGTATTGATTTCTAAAGAAAATTCATTAGAAAAGAAGGGGGGGGGGGGGGGGGGGGAGAACATGTAAAAGGAAGGCATCCTCCAAACAGATAGAGCAAATGACATTAGCACAACCAAAAAAAGAAGGGAAAAGAATGCAATAACGCTGCCCAATATCTTTGTAAAATTAAAATTGGGTCTCCTTTGAAGCAGTCATTATTTGAACACCCCATAATCCTATTGCGTAGCAGGTTTGCTGTTTGTAGGTAGAGAAACACCCTAAAAAATGTGAGGATTCTGTGGTCCTAAAATTTGTATGATTAACCAGTTAAAAGTTAATCATCAAATAGTAATTCACGTTAGATGTTAAACTACTCAACCAAATTTTAAGGAGTTGAGTTTTATCTAATACATAACTTTACTAAATTTATTTTATCTTATACAAATTTTAACTTGTTTTTGAATCTGCCGAAGTCCCCCATTTTTCACTTGATTATGACCTTATCATATTTCCAATATCATTATATATTCCTGTTTGCAAAGACTGTCGCTTTGGTGGTATTAACTAATTATTCTCTTCTAATCTTAAACTAGTCTTCCTATTTTCCTGGCACAGATTCCTGGGGCATTTTCAGCCACAACTGGGTAAACCTGCTCTATGGGATTTGAGCTCAGATCAACATTATGATATAGGGAGATATGGTGATGATGATGCAAGGTATTTGAACTTAATTTTGGGGAATGAAACACCTTTTCTTTATTCCTGTGTAAATTGGTCCTTGATTGAAGACCTGGAATTTTTATTAGAGTTTGTCTGTTGGTCCTTGATTGCCACTATGTTTTAAGAAAAGAG
Source organism: Glycine max (assembly GCF_000004515.6). Classification (NCBI taxonomy): domain Eukaryota; kingdom Viridiplantae; phylum Streptophyta; class Magnoliopsida; order Fabales; family Fabaceae; genus Glycine; species Glycine max. The sequence continues at coordinate 18,020,906 of NC_038251.2, read as the reverse complement.
TACACAAATTAAGTATATTCACACCTCTTTTAATTTGATAGGAGAAATAGGAATTATTATTAGAACTTAGTGTGTGACTAATTTTTTCTTTGTCGTGCACATTTATCCCAATACTAAATGTGAGTTTCCATTTCATTGCATATTAAAGAGATTGGGCATGAGATTTGTGAATCCATTGTAAACAAGCCTCTTCATGGTTAAAGTTGAATGCAGCAATAAGCGTGAATTTTGAAGATTTATCATAAGCAATGACTTAGTATGCATTATTGCGTGTACAAACCTGTATGCTAATGAAGTCGGATACTTGTTAACTGTGGTAAACACTAAACAGTCATCAAGGAGCTGTAGAATTTATTATGAAAATTCAAAACGTAGCTGTGGTGATTTTTGGGAATAGATTTTAAATTCATTTGTGTCTTAAGATGGAGGGTTGCTGAATCGTTTTGATATGAAGAGTTTAAGTTTTCAAAACTTGGATGGAATGTTGCTGAGTATTAGCAGTGTGACATGGTGTTCTATTTTCTGTTAAAGGAGATAATAGCATACAATTTGTAAATATTGATACTACAAAATCTATATGGGCTTCTTGTGAACATCATTATCATGTGAAACATACTTGGGATGTTCCTGTTGATGCAGCTTATGCGGTAACTCTGAATTATGGCTTTTTAGGTCATTTGCCAAAAGGTGTTTCTCAGATGGAAGCATTACTCGCGACAATTCTACACCTATGTCAACGCCAAATCCAAAGCTTGAAAATTTCTCAAAGCTAGGTTTGCAGGACCAATCAGAAGGAAGCAATACTTTTTTTGAGTCATCACCTGAAATATCTACTTCTTCTGGGACTGAGAGTGACATGTCATTTTCAAGGTTTGTATCTGTATTAATTAATGTGGATGTAAATATGTAATCTAGTTAGGGTATGTAGGAAGAGACAACTTCTACACACAGTATAAATACACCAAATGTGGCTCCCATAAGATGAAGTCCCAGATTCAAATATCAACTCACTGTTGACCCAACTGGATAGTCTAGCTTTGATTATGTATGCTTTAAAGATTTGCTTTACCAATCCATGTTACTGACAAGAGATGGTCTTGATAGTTGGTTTAATAATTTGGCTTGTTAGCAGTTATAAGCCAACATATAAATATTCTTGAATATTTTTTTGTCTTCTCATAGCAGGCTTTTTTGCATGAGAACTGAAGTAAAAAAAAACACTTCGTACCCCATTGCCCAGAGGCTCTTCGCTATGCGAAGGTATGGGGGAGGGATATTGTACGCAGCCTTACCCTTGCATATGCAAAGAGGCTGTTTCCGGATTCGAACCCATGACCAACAAGTCACCAATCAACTTATATTTTCTGTGATATGTTACATTTGTTCTTCACTTATATTTGAGCCAGTCTCCGCATTTCCTTTTTCTTCCTCTTCTGTGTTCATGTTGAAAGAACGAGATTACAGTGCATGATGCAAGCTAAATTGTGTCAACAACCTCATCCTATCCTAGTACTAGTTGCCAACTTGGGGTGGTTTTGGTTTGCTTTTATCGTCATCAATAATCACAAGCATTCCTACTTGTTTTTGTTATTGTGATTTCAAAATTTGTGAAGGAAACGGTGTAAACAATATGGTATTTTTAGCATTTCCTATACAAAGCTTTGATAATATGATATAGAATAAAGGTGTCACTTGTAATTATAATGAAAACATATGAACTGAAAAGGAAGTTATAAAATAAACCAAACACCTTCTGATTCTTGCATGCATAATATTCGGTTATTTTCTGCTTCATTATGTCTATCTAGTCATCATATGAATGGTTTGCAAATTTTTTTGTCTGTGTAGGTACACTCCCTCAATGCCTCATAAACAGCTTTTTGGAGACATACAAAGAGAGCGTTTCTTTCATAGTGATCATATTTCCTATTCTGGACATGGAGATTCATTCTGCTCTTCCAACTTTATTGACCTGGATTGGCTGTCTTCTTCAGGAAATTCATGTGAAGAAGAGCCATTTGAGAGGTAATGCTGCATGCCTGCGTTGCATTCCAGTGAAGCAATTATACAGATGCCTAGAGAGATTAGTTGGTTGCAAGAATATTTTATAGGGAGAGTTATGGAAGCAATAAGACGGTAGGGAAGAGTAAATGACGAATATATTTAAGAATTACAAATTTGGGTTGTGAATATCAGTGTCTGGAGTTTATGATGTACACAACACATCTCTTACTGTCTCCAAAGTGGCTTTACTTCAGTTCCACCATCATGGTTATACATTGTAGTATATCTCTAAATAAAATAATTTTTGTAAGGCCTCTCTATACTGAATGCAGGTTATCAATTACCAACTCTTCGATTGCTAGGCTTTCTTCCAAAAATGTTATCAATGGAGTTATTACGGGAGGAGATACTCCCTCCACTAGTGATTTGGACTCAAACACTAAGGTACAAGCCCTTCTGAGATGGTATTTATAGAGCACGGGCTTTGGTGCTGTGATTGTGTTTTACAGACACTTATATGAAGCATAAATGAGCTGTCTCCTTTGTTTGTTTTTTTTTTTTTTTTTCAGTTTGGAGATGGCTCAGACACAGCCATTTAAAATTTGAAGTAAATTAATTATTTTTTTTGTACTTGTACAAGTTTAGGATTTTTATTCAGTTTTTGAAGAATTGCCATGAAGCATAAATGGGCTGTCTCCTTTGTTTTTTTTTTTTTTTTCCAGTTTGAAGATGGCTCAGACACAGCCATTTAAAATTTGAAGTAAATTAATTATTTTTTTGTACTTGTACAAGTTTAGGATTTTTATTCAGTTTTTGAAGAGTTGTCAATAAAAATGTAGTTTCATGTTTTTTGGTAGGGACTTGCTAAATGACAAGTAAAGATAGAGCATGACTATTATCAAGATATACCAATGTGTGTGTCTGAGTTCTATTTTTTAATAATAATAATTTGTTGTCTGTGTGCTTGCTCAGTCAGGGTTTGTGCCTCTTAGCACAACATAATATCGCATTCACAACTTTACCAATAGATTTATTGGACCTTTGATGTAATAGCTTCCATCCTATACATAAATAATTAATATCAGGGTTTGATGCTTTGTCTATAATTTGTAGTTTTAGTTTGAAATTCTTCAGTCAAGGTTAGGCTGTTATTGGATTGCAAGTGGTGTTTTTCATGCTTGTGATCTGACAATAGAAATGTATTTGGTGCATAATATTACTGATCTAGGATCATTACGAGTTCCATGTCCCTAACTAGTCCTGCAATAGTTGAAAGTGTGTTTGATTTCTAAATGCCGTGGTCTTTACTTTAGATATCAAATGCTAATTCCATGTAATATTCTCAGGGAAGGGAGCAAACTGGGTCAGAGTTATCCAAACGTGATGCCCGGCCCAAAGTTCTAGAGGAATTTCCTGATACTTTTGTAAACTGGGTGACTAATGGACAGACACTTTGCAATTGAATTTTCACATGAAATAATCCTTTGCATTTATATATATAATGTAAATTTATTTAATTGACTTGGCTTGCCCGAAAGACTGTGAATTGAGGAAGAGACTAGAGTGAGCTAAGCATACGATACAGAAGCGGCAGGAAAAAAGAAATAAACAGGCTTTTAATCAAAGTAGGCTTCTCTGTAAGGTGATGATCGCAGAAGAAATTTCTTGGTGGTGACATGCAGTAGTCTGTCGTGAAAATCTCAATCAAATCTTGAGGTATAATAGGACAGAGTAAATAGCAAACTTGTAAAATTGTTTTTCCCTTTTTTTGTTACCTTTGGAGCTCATTGTCTTACTTTTTCTTTCATCAGTTGCATTTGTAAATATTGTTACCCTGTTTGTCTGAGCTCCACTTCTAGAATTGCAAATAATTAATTCTTTTAAATAATTTTGCTTCTTGTATTGTGTAATTCTCTCCCGCTATCATATACTAGCGGTGATTTATGTTTTCATGTTATGGGGCACTGAACATCCTGAGCAATGTATCTCTGATTCCATGGACCTGCACATTTTCCTTTTTCCATTTTATATATTTTTCTTTTACGAGAGAACCCTGTTATCAAGTAAAAAATATTAATTATTGAAATTTTGGGGGAGTTTTCACCGATCAATCTGAACAAGTGTTGTTTTTAATTTTCACCGATGAATATTAATAAGTAACTGAAATGTAGAATTTGGTGGCAATAGGATGCATAACCATCCCTTCATAAAATAATAAAAAAAAAAGATGCAGAATCAAAACCCAAAATAAGGAAAAAAAATGAGGAAAAGTAAGATGAATGTGAACAACACCACTCCCTTTGCTTCAGACATACTTTTTGATAGATAAATAGAAAGAGTTAAACATGCGTTTTGTAATATGAGTTAAAAACGCAGTGAAAATAAAAAGCTCTATTATGCCTTTTACCGTTTTACGGTCTTACGGAAATTCCACCTTTAAATAAATAAATAAACCTTCCGAGTCCCGCGCCAAAAACCATAACCGTTGTTGAACCTCCGAAAAACAAGACTCCCTCCAAGAAGAAAAATGCTGAAAGCCGTGGCGCCACTCTTCAGCCGTAGCCACAAGCAGCAGTCTCGGTCCTTCAAGGAGTACTACGCAGAGTGGTTCAACACCCTCAAGAACAACCACCTCCCCCTCCTCCGCCACTCCATCTCCGGCGACTCCCTCACCATTCTCTCCACCCACGTCGAGATGCTCCACCAGCACTTCCAGTCCTACTACCACGCCCTCGACGCCGCCGCCACCTCCGACGCCTCCCAGCTCCTCTCCCAGGAGTGGCGCAACTCCCTCGAGAAACCCCTCCTCTGGCTCGGCGACCTCCACCCCTCCCTCTTCACCAACCTCGCCCGCTCCTTCCTCCAAGACGAACATTCCCCCGACCACACCGACGACGAAGATGATTCCGATCCCCACCACCACCACCACCACCACCACCACTTTCCCCTCCCCGAACGCCCCTGGCAGGTTATACGCTTTTCCGTTTGTTAGTTTGCTTTTTTTAATTTTTAATTATTAATTTTTGTTAGAATGTGAGTTGAAAAATTCGAATGGGGAGTCTCTTTCTCTTTCTGTTAGTTAGAATGAATGAATAATAAAGCATTTTTTCTCTGTTAGTCTTTTGGGGTGATATTTGGTATTAATATCATGATAATAAAAATATGATATAATTTTTATTGGAGACTGATTTTGTTTTCTCTTTCTTTTCTTTGATTAATTTATCACAATTTACAATAATTCACGCATATTATTCTTTATGTACAGGTGGCGATGGCCTGGCGCAACCCTTCGGAGGCTCTAACTGCCCGCATGGACCAGATCGAGTGCGGCCTCCGCGTGATTGTACCGGCCCTTTCGGACCGCCTGAAACACGCGGAGGACGCATTCGTGGGCCGCGTAATGGGGAACTGGTTCCGCTGCCGTGACCATCATCACAAGGGCAGCGGAGCCTCGTCCAAGGTTGCTGTGGGGGCCGATGTGAAGGCCCACATGGAGGAGCTCGTGAGCGTGTTCCTCTACGCAAACCGCCTCAGGAGGAACGTGCTTGTGGACATACTTAGTGCCACCACCGTTTACCAGGCCGCGCTGTTTCTTGAAGGGTTGGCCCAGTTTCTTATTGGGTTCAGGGACCATGAGTTGGTGAACGCCGTTGAACACTGCAAGGCCTTGCCTCTCGCAAACAATAAACAGTGTCGTCCTCGCTGCCATTGATGATGATAATGCAACAGTGTATGTATCTATTTCGTTCCTCTCATTGTGATTGTGTGGAACTTTTCGTGGAAAAATACTGTGGAATGGATGGTTACTGTGTTTTAGGTTTAGCATTGATATTCTTTACAATTTTGTTGTTTGTATTTGATAAGATTTTTAGGTTTGGAAGATGACACTGGAGACTTAATTTCTGTGTCAATGGATTAATTACGTTTTGTATTTGTGGAGGGAATAAGTGTTAGTGAACACTGAACAGTTTCTTCAATTGAGGGAAATTTCTGTTAACAATGTTGATGGATTTGCAGTATTTGTATTTGTTGTCCGTAGACTAGTTACTGTCTCCATTAGCACATTTGTCCCTTTTTGATAATCCATTTATCTTATAAGAAAATTACGGATTTGTTGGAAACAAAAAAAGGTTTAAATTTAGAATGAGTTTTGCATCCCCTTTCACCACAAAGGGGAGAACAGTGTATATTGCTTTTGCATGCAGTCTATATGGCACTGGCACACATTGCAATTGATCCTTTATAGAATAAAACAGAGGAAAATGTTATATAGTGTTCATAGTAGAAATTTTAGTGTTTTGATATTGTTATTTTTTTATTAATAGATGAATGAGTTTCAATTTAGTGTGCCTAAATTTAGGCCAAAAAATAACTGTTAAGAAGTTCTTAGATTTGGCGGGTCTTTAAAATATAACCTCCTTTTCTTGGCAGACCTTGTTTCGGTTTTGCCTTATACTTGCATTTAGAACATATAATTAATATGTATCTGAATTTCCTTTTAAACTAAAATATATGTTTCTAACTTAAAAGTTATTTGATAAAAAAAAACAAAAGGAGAAGAACCTTGTATAATGGAAAACAGGTGTCTATGGATTTCATGCATGCATTTAGAGATATCTTGAATGAATAAATAAATCGACAGGGTACTTGTATATGATACTGATCCGATCAACAAGTTAATGGTACTTTGAATGACTTCATTAATCATGAAACAAATTAGAGGTTCTGGGTTCAATAGATTTTTTGAAGTGATTAACTCAATGACACTTTTTTCCCGGAGAATTTTAAAGTGGAGAGGTTTTGGCATCAGTTATTCTGATTAGAATCAAAATCTTCTGAGCTAGGTTCAGCTCGCAATAGGGGTCAGTGTCACCAAATACAACTCAAGCAAAGAGCACTGTTAACAGTCCCTTTGTCTCTACCATGATTAATCAGTTTTTTGCTTGTTTGTTGATCCCTTTTTTATTAAAAAGAAAATGTATGAAACACTCTTAATTTTTAAACCATACTTGACAGGTTTATTATCTTGGTACGTGAAAATTGAAATAGCAGTAACTCACTGCTTTGTGTGGTCCTATGTCTGTTTTGGTGATTGAACTTCAGAACCTCTGTAATGGAAATAACATATTATAGTTTATATATATTTGGTAACTCTGCATACTTTTAAAGTTATACAAGCATGTTTTATATGCATCTTTGCATTGTAATCAAAATTAAACTTAACCAGAACATATAAAATAATTAAAAAATGGAAGAACGTAAAATTCTGGAAGATTTATATCAATCTTGCTCAAACCTGATTGCGACCCAGGTACAGTACTGCCTTGGCAGGTGTTCTCGCATGGCTTAGCAGTGTAAGAAAAATGCAGGACTCAGAAACCTGATTGATTGCATAATCTATCAAAGTAGGACATATTTAAAGCAAAATCATTTTAAAGGGTAAAAAAGTAAAATAAACCAGTCCAGGTCTCAATTGCCTTTTCTTACTTATTAGCTGATAAACCGATAGAGAAGATTTTGTATGAAATATTTGTCCATTTAATGAATGAGACCTGGAATGATTCATCTAAAATCAGAATATTATTATTTATTATCTGGACAAGAAGTCTAAGAGCTTAAAAAAATACACAACAAAATTTTATCACTGAAATGAATGTCTCTGTACTAGTATTTGATGTAAAAAATACAATAAGAGCAATTTTATGTTATCATATATTCAAGACTAGCTTCCTCACATTGGCCAGTTAGCTTTAGTAAAACAGCTTCCAGATTCAGTAGGATTGAACTTCAGAACCTGAGAATGGACAAATATTTCATGCAGATTTTTCTTTATCGGTTTATCAGCTAATCTTTGAAATCAAGACAACAATAACATTTTAGATGTAATCTGGTAATGTCAGCAGTTAGAGTGGAGCACAATATAGTTCACATGTATTTAGAGTAAGAGGAGGCATAAGTTACCAAGAAATATGAATAGTTGTCTTCAGTTCAAAGAAATTATTAGATGGTTCGAGATTATCATGTTGTAACTAATCTTTATATCACATATAATTAAGTATAATAATTATTTATTGTAAATTAATTAAAAAATTTAAATATGTATCACATAAAGATTGATTGGGACTATGGATGATAATCAAAGACTATCTAATAATAATTTCTTGGTCACAAGACTTGATTGGCTTTAAGGTTGTTAAGAATAAATAGCAAGGTTTTTAAAACGGGATTTAATTGGTTCAAGATTCAATGGTTTAATTATAGTTAAAGGGGTTTATATTTTTTAATATTATATAATATTTTAAGTAATAAAATAATATAAAATTATAAAAAAATTAGGATCTAAAAATTATAAATTAATAAAAATGACTAAATATATGTTTTTAAAGATAAATAATAATAATAGATGATAAAATAATTGATAATCATGTAAAATATTTAAGTATGTTTTTTAGTTATCTAAAAAATATTTTAAATTAAATAAAAAAAAATTGGAAAGGGACCGATCCTCGATCAGTTAATGTCTCATTTTTTTGGGATATCTGGTCAGATTTTCAAAACATTGGTAAATAGTAAGACCCTCTTTAATTCAACAAAAAATAAAGTAAGACACCATTTAAATTTAAAATTGAATTGTAGATATTATGATCGTGTTAGATTTAATTCCTACATTCAATAATAATTTTCGTGTTAGTTCATACACAAATAAATACTACATTTCATTTTGATTTTTATTAAAAAAAGGAACACTACATTTTGGTGTTGTCACCCAAGTCATACTTCTTTTGTCCCTATATGAAAAACTCAGAACATATCATAACCTCAACAAATGACAAAATCCGATTTGTAAGTTGTAACACATTTTTATAGAAACCAAATGTGAGAATTTTTTTTATGTATGAACTAGAACAAAAAATATGAAGTATAAGAACAAACTTTTTTAATCTAGCCTCCATTACTTTTTTTTTTTTTTTACTGTTAATATGAAAAGTAACAATAATAAGTGTGTAAAATAAATGATAATTATACAACGAGAAGTTTTTTTTTTTTTTGAAATAGCTAATTAATATATATCAAATAGGTAAAAAGGAGTACAGAAAGAGAATACAAGGTAGTGAAGGTACCAGGGGCACCTGTCCCAAAAGAGAAAAACGAACCTGTCAACCAAAGAAATACAAGGTATCCTCTTTAGATATGCTAAAAATAGTTGTTATTGGAAAATAACAAGAAATTATTTTTATATTTACATCCTTAAATTAGTAATTGATAATAATATATTTTCTATAGAAAAATGAAGAACGATATGAAGAATTTGCTTTATACAATCGAGTATATTATTATATATTGAATTTTTTTATGCTTAATATAAAATAATCTTTTAGTATATATTTTTTTCTTAAAAAAATTATTTGTAATATTTTATTTGTGGCTCTATTTCTATTTATCATTAATATGTTTTGGCGTTTCATATTTAAAATATTCAAAAATTCAAACTCAAGAAATTTTATTTTGATACAGTCTGATGATTCAATCGAATAAAACTAGTATATATAAAAATTATAAATTTTAAAATAATATTAATTTTTTTATATATGAAATATATTCCAAAACGAAAAAGGACGAAAGGGAGATGTTAATAGAGGCAAATTTTCCTGTTTGGGGTTCTTTTACAAAAAATTTCCCAAACTAGGGCTGTTTTAGAAGTATTTTCCGGGGGGTGCTGTTTTTGCACGTACCCAGCATGGGACGCGCCAGTAGAACTGGTGACTTCATGCATGGCAGACAAGTGTCGAAGGTTGGAGGGACGCGCTAACCTGATTGGCGATTTGACCCTGTCTTGCAAAACGCCAGTGGTGTTGGCGCTTTGACCCTGTCCTTCCCCTTTGCATTTCATATCCCATAGTCTTGGTTTTATCTATCCCGCCAATTTTTTTGATAATAATCCAAGATTTCCTCGTATTTTCTCTTCAATGCCTTGACGCTTTTATCTGTCTCCAGTATCTTCCCATTCCGCATGTAGATCAACGCACCTTTCTCTGCGTTTATAAACTGCGTTTTGGCCTTCAATTGTTTGCCTGCATTCCTTGCTCCTTGCTTTCGAGTTTGCTTGTTATCCGAGAGAGTGAAATATTGTGTGGAGAGAGAACTGCTTGGTTGGTGCTGTTCTTGTTGGTGTTCTTCCATTTTCGTAAAAAAATTTGTAAGTTATTTATTGAATCTTTTGTATGTTTTTTTTATATAGATGTTTATATTCTGATAATAAAATGGTTTTAGGTAGTGTAAGATAATAATTTTGTATAGTTTAGGTAGTGTAAGATAATAATAATTTTGTATAGTTTAGGTAGTGTAAGATAATAATAATTTTGTATAGTTTAGTTTCAATTCTTAATGTTACAGGGTAGATTAGATTTAGTTTAAATTTTTTATATGGTAAATTAGGAATAATTTTTTATATGGTAAATTAGGAATAATTTTATATGATAGATTAAGTTTAGTTGAAATTTTTTATATAGGTTTAGGTACCATAATTTAATAATTTTAGATTAGGAATAATTTTAGGTACCATAACTTATTAAGTTTAGATTAGCTTTAATTTAAATTTTGTATATGGTAGATTACATTTAGTTTAAATATTTGATCATAGATTAGAAATAATTTTAAGTATTGTAAATTATTAATTTAAAAATAGGTTTGAATTAAATTTTTTATATTACGTTAATTTTAATTTTAATTATTATTAGTCTCATATGTTATGTTTAAATTAGAATAGTTTTACGTATTTTAAATTATTGATGTTGTATGTTAAATTATTTTACTCGTAATTATTTGAAGTCATTAATTTTGTATATGGTAGATTACATTTAGTTTAAATATTTGTTATGATAGATTAAGAATAATTGTATGTAATGTAAATTAGTAATTTTAAATTAGGTTAGAATTAAATTTTTTATATTACCTTAGTTTTAGTTATTATTAGTTTCATATGTTATGTTTAAATTAGAATAGTTTTACGTATTTTAAATTAGTGATGTTGTATGTTAAATTATTTTACTCGTAATTATTTGAAGTCATTAATTTTGTATATGGTAGATTACATTTAGTTTAAATATTTGTTATGATAGATTAAGAATAATTTTATGTAGTGTAAATTAGTAAATTTAAATTAGGTTAGAATTAAATTTTTTATACTACATTAGTTTTAGTTATTATTATTAGTTTCATATGTTATGTTTAAACTAGAATAGTTTTACGTATTTTAAATTATTGATTTTGTATGTTAAATTATTTTACTCGTAATTATTTGAAGTCATTAATTTATATATTTAAATTTATATTTGTTTGTAATTTAATTTATTTATAGAATATATATGAATTAGGTTATTTGTATAATATATTTTGTTATTGAAATTTAAAAAATATAATTTCTTATTTATTTTAATTAATTTTTTGTAAATATACTTAATTTGTGTATGTATAATTAATGTATAAATTTTATCGTCAATTAATTGTATTATATTTTATTTTGTAGGATCTATAGCATCTTCGTTGTCATGCTCATCAAGTATACAAACTAGGTCTGGTCCAATTGATGGTGAGGTGTTGTGGATGCAACCCAAGCATGTTTCAGAACATGTTTGGAATGGGAAACCAGACAGAAAACTACACATCAGACGAGCAGTCCCGACTTATCAAGGTGAAGAACAAATACCAGAGGAAATTGTTCCTCTGCTTCGACAATGTGGGTTTTATTGGATCATGAAGATGGGATACCTAAAGATAAATGCGGCCTTAATTAGTGCGTTCATTGAAAGATGGAGGCCCGAAACCCACACGTTTCACCTGAGATGCGGAGAGGCTACCATTACTCTCCAAGATGTGTCAGTTTTATTAGGTCTACGTACTGACGGGGCACCATTAATTGATTCAACAAATCTTGTTTGGGCCGATTTGTGTGAAGAATTATTAGGAGTCAGACCACAGGAAGGCGAAATTGAAGGCAGTGTCGTCAAATTAAGTTGGTTGGCTCACCATTTTTCTCACATAAATATTGACGAGGGTAACGTTGAGCAATTACAAAGGTTTACCCGTGCGTGGATCCTTCGATTCATAGGAGGTGTCCTCTTTGTTAACAAAAGTAGTAGCAGAGTTTCCTTAAGGTACCTACAATTTTTACGTGACTTTGAACAGTGCAGCATGTATGCGTGGGGACCTGCCATGCTTGCATATTTATATAGAGAGATGTGCAGCGCCACCGATTACAAAGTTAAATCAATCGGAGGTATGTGCATCTTAATCCAAATGTGGGCATGGGAACGATGCACGACTTTGGCTCCAAAGAGGACGCCTCCCGTCATAGAAAATAAACCACTTGGACACAGGTTTGTCATTTAAAAAATTAGATTTGTATTGAAAATATTTAATGATGGAACGTGTTGACAATGATGATTTCATTTTTATTGTAGGTGGCTGCGACGTGGAAATCAGCATATTGGCAATGATGATCTTAGAGTTTTTCGTCGCAAATTGGATCTGATGAAACGACATGAGGTAAGAAGATCGTAATGTATTGGTTAAATGAAATTTTAATATGTTATGTTTGACTGAAAATTGACAAGTGTGTTGTTATATGCAGTTTGTCTAGGAGCCATACACAGCAACTGTGATGGCAGCGTTGCCTCCAATTTGTGTGGTTGGAAGTGTAGCCTGGTTCGCGGGTGGTGCCACTGGTTTGTTTCCATGTTGTTGAGTGGCACCAACCCGATAGAGTTTTACGACAATTTGGATTGCAACAACCTATTCCCGGGTGTCCTTCGCAACCGCAGAATCTCCATGGCATAACGCTCAAAGGCAAACAAGATGAGAATTGGTTCCACCTGTTGGCCTCAATCATTAGTCAGTGGAAACAATCAAAGCTGAGTTTCAGGTCGGACGTTTATTCCTTCGATAGGGAGGGCCTACTGGGGTTTTAACTCGGATTACATGGGTGTGGTATAAGCGTAAAAACAAAAGATGTTTGTCGATCCCAACAATTGCAAACACACCTGCATTGGTATTTATCCGGTTTTTCCATGGTTAACCTTCTAATTATATGTTAGCATGACCATTAATTTGTTGA